>NW_025799868.1:2124-63105 GCF_021613505.1 Equus quagga
GCTTCCCTCCAAGGATCAGACCCTCTGGGCCACCAGGTGGTGCTGTGAAAGCCTGTTCTAGCTGAGGTACTGAGTGGGAAGATGGAGGGACAGAGGGGAAGAATAGGACGGAGATGACTAGAGTGGGAGAAGGCAAGATGTGGAGGGAGAGATAACAATAATAAGATCCTATTTAATTCTCAAAAATCCTAAGGGGATTACACTTATGATTCCCACTTTCAGTAAGGAAACCGAGGCTCAGAGAGGTGCTGCAACTGCTGAAGGTCACACAGCTCAGAAACAACAGAGCCAGGTTTGAACCTAGATGATCTGGCAACAAAGCCCTTCCTCTTAAGCATTGCGTATGACAATATGTGACTGTGGGTTAGTGTGCATGCAGGTGTGTGGGGCTTTCAATTGATCAAAATTATCTGTGTGAAAATAGTGATAATGATACTGATGACAGCAACAACTTCAGTAGCTAATATTTATGGAGGGCTTCCTACATGCCAGGTTGTGTTCAGCCCTTTACCTACATGTCTTGCTAAATCTTCACAATATCACTGCAAAGTAGGTAGCATTTTATTTCTATTTTAAACAGAGAAAGTGATATTTGCTTATGATGAGAAAGTAGAAATGTGCCCTGCTATCCATCAGTTTGGAGTAACAGAGGGATAAAGCCAGGTGCAACGTTAACAGGAAACGACGTTTCTCCCGAGGTCACCCTGCAACCGTAAAGTGTCATAATGACTCACTTCATGGAGTGACTACTGTTTTCTTACCCACTGAGAAAACCTTGTCCTCTGAAATTGTAGGTGATAAATTTTGCTGTTTGAAATTGTAACAGTAAGAGTGAAACATCCCACCCCTGTCTGGTGGGTCTAAGGCACTTTGACACAGAGAAGCAGCCTCCTTTTCCAACCCAAGTGCAGAACTTCAGATAAGGGTTTTTTTTTTTTTTTTTCGCTGAGGAAGATTCGTCCTGAGCTGACATCCACTGCCAATCTTTCTCTTTTTGTATATGAGTTGTGGCCACAGCATGGCTACTGACAGACGAGTGTTGTAGGTCCACACCTGGGGACTGAACCCGGGCTGCTGAAGTGGAGCAGGCTGCACTTACCACCAGGCTGCCAGGCCTGGCCTGAGGGATTTCTGAATATACAATTCTACACTTGATTTTGAGAGTTCCATGTTAACAAGACCCCTTCTCAGCGGCTCATCTTCCAGTCCACTTCTCAGTCCAGGCCTGATGTTGATCCTTTTACATGCAGCCCTGCTTTGAGCCTATGAAAACACTGCTTCATTTAAATTCTACCTAAATGCAGCCCTCCCCCTAATCCTGTGATACGTGCATCTTTTCCTTTTTTGGTGAGATGCCCCACAGTCCCTCTAGGGGGGTGCCATCTCTCCCTCATTGCTATGGGTTAACAAACCTGATGTAGGCTAGGACAAAATGTAAGTCCGTGTGTGTGTGTGTGTGTGTGTGTGTGTGTGTCTCTCTCTGGGTACTTCTGAGTGTGAAATATCGTACAAGCAATTATTATTGCGCTGTCATCATGGAGAATTGAACTGCATTGTCTGTCTCTCTGAATATGTTTGTATGTATTGCTCTGACTAAATTTCTATATAAAGTACAGTAGAAACGACTCCGCTCTGTATTTTCACCTCCCTCTCCATTTTTGTGGGCACAGTACTTTACAGTTTATCTCTATTATTAGCCACTAACGCAGACAAGACCTGTGTTGTTTTTATCTCAGATCAACTCATCTAAAAACCTAGTTAGCCAAAACTGATTTGCCCAAAATGTTTATTTATCAAATTTGCTTTATTTCAGAAGTCCCCAGTATCATTGCCAGCATCATCATCACAAACAGGAACAGCCCTATTTATTGTTCGCCATAATGATCATAATGCTACCACCCACAGTAGCTCTCATTTGCTGGGGCTCTGACTGGAGGGGTGGTTAAGAGGGTCCAGCTCCAGCTTTGATCTTTTATTCCCTGTGTGACCTTGGATAAGTGACTCAACTTCTCAATGACTCAGTTTCCTCATTTGCAAAGTAGGAAGATAATAATATTTGCTATGCCATAGGCTTGAGGTGAGAGTGCAATGAGGTGTGTTGCAGTGCTGTGTACACGTGAATGTTATTATTACTGGAGTTTCTGGCAGGCCAGGCACTGTGTGAGCCACTGGTGAGCTGCCATTTTATCTCTATCTCATATGGTATTTCTATTTTTAATTGTCTGAGGAATCTCCATACTGTTTTCTGTAGTGGCTGTACCAGTTTGCATTCCCACCAGCAGTGCATGAGTGTTCCCTTTTCTCCATGTCCTCTCCAACATTTATTATTTTTTGTCTTGGCGATTACAGCCATTCTAACGGGTATAAGGTGATATGGTATTATAGTTTTGATTTGCATTTCCCTGATGATTAGTGATGTTGAACATCTTTTCGTGTGCCATCTGTATCTCTGGAAAAAAGTCTGTTCATATCCTCTGCCCATTTTTTGATTGGGTTGTTTGTTATTTTGTTGTTGAGTTGGATGAGTTCTTTATATATTTTGGAGATTAACCCTTTGTCAAGATACATGATTTGCAAATATTTTTCTCCCAGTTGGTGGGTGGTTGTTTATATTTTCAAGGTAAAATTGACATAGAAGAAAATGCATAATATAGAACACTGTCATCACCTCAAAAAGTTGTCTCACGTCCCTTCCCAGTCAGTGTCTCAGAAACAACCACTGCTGTGTTTTTCTCCCCTCATAAAATTAATCTGTTCTAGAACTTGAAAGAAATGGAATTATACTCCATGTGTTCTTCTTTTTGAGACTTATTTTCCTCAGTGCGGTGTTTTTGAAATTCGTCTGTTGTTGTTGCATGTTGTCTAAGTTTTAACAAACGTCTAAAAAGTTTTTAAAGCAGTCGTACCATTTTGCGCAGCCATTAGTAATGCGTGAGAGTTCTGGCGATCCCTGTCAATATTCGGTGTTCTCTGCCTCTTTCAATTTCACCATTCTAGTGGGTGTGTAGTAGTATCTGTTTCGTTTTAATTTGTATTTTCCCGATGACTAAAGATATTAAACAGATTTTCATATGCCTATTGGCCATTTTTGTTGAATTTTTTTTCTCATTGAGTTGTAGGTGTTCCCTATATATTCAAGATATAAGTGTTTTGTGAGATGTATGTGTTCTGAATATTTTATCCCCATCTGTGGCTTATCTATTTCTTTCTTTTTTGTTGTTGTGAGGAAGATTAACCCTGAGCTGACATCCACTGCCTATCCTCCTCTTTTTGCTGAGGAAGATTGGCCCTGAGCTAACATCCATGTTCATCTTCCTCTACTTTATATGTGGGATGCCTACCACAGCATGGCTTGATAAATGCCCAGGATCTGAACCGGCAAACCCCAGGTCTCCAAAGTGGAGCTCACGGACTTAGCTGCTACACCACGGGGCCGGCCCCCTATTTATTTTCTTTCCTTTCCTTTTTTTTTTTTATTCAGTTCATAATAGTTTACATCAATGTGAGATTTCAGTTGTACATTATTTCTTGACTGTCACCATATAAGTGCTCCCCTTCACTCCCTGTGTCCCCCCACCCCCCTTCCCCTGGTAGCCACTGAACTGTTTTCTTTGTCCCAGTATTTGTTTATATTCCACATATGAGTGAGATCATCTGGTGTTTGTCTTTCTCAGACTGGCTTATTTTGCTTAGCATAATTCCCTCTAGGGCCTTCCATGTTATTGCAAGTGGGATGAATTTGCCTTTTTTCTGGGTGAGTAGTATTTCATTCTATATATATATATATATGCACCACATCTTCTTTATCCAATCATTGGTTGATGGGCATTTGGGTTGCTTCCATGTCTTGGCTATTGTGGATAGTGCTGCAGTGAACATAGGGGTGCATATGTTACTTTGGATTGTTGATTTCAGATTGTTCCTATTTATTTTCCTAATGGTGCTTTTCAATGAGAAGAATTTTGGATTCAGACCAGTTTATCAATTTTTTAATGGTTAGTGATTTTTATGTCCTGTAGAAAAAAAATTTGTCTACTCCAAGTTTATGAAGATTTTTAAAAATATCTTTTACATAAAAGTTTTATAGTTTTAGCTTGTATTTTCAGGTCTTTGATCCATTTCAAGTTAATTTTTGGGCATGAGGTGAAGTAAAAGGCAGGGTATGTTTTGTTTCCATGGCTATTCAGTTGTTTTACTACCATTTGTTGAAAATACTATTCTTTCTCCATTGAGTTATCTTGACTCCTTTGTCAAAAATCAATTATCACATATTTATGGACTTCCTAGTCTGTTTCATTTATCTATATTCTATCTATATACCAATACACCTTGTCTTTATTATGGTAGTTTTATAGTAAATTGTGACATCAGGTAGCGTAAATTCTGCAACTTTGTTCTTCTTTTTCAAGATGGTTTGGCTATTGTTGATTCTTTACATCTGCCTATAAATTTTAGTCTCAGCTTGACAAAATATATTGAATATTCTACAAAAAATAAAATGCTGGAATTTTGATTTTCTTTGGGATTCATTTATTCTACAAATCAATGGAGCGCTGCTAACAATATCGAGTCATCTAACTTGAACACAGTGTATCTCTCCATTTATTCAGTCTTATTCCATTTCCTTCAATAATGTTTTGTGGTTTTCAATGCACAGGTCTTACACATATTTCATTAAAGTATTCCCTTAGTATCTCATGACATAGATGTGATGGAAAATTATGTATATTTTATTTCGATACATATGAGAAGTACACACTGCAAGTGAGTATCGCTCAATGAGTTGTTACAAGGTGAACCAGGTTAAGGCACAGAATGTTGCCTGCATCCTGGAAGCCCCTCTACTTCCCCTCCACTCCTCTCTCTTCCCTAAGAAAAGAATTTTCCTGACTTTCATAGCGTTTTAATATTTGATGAGTGTGTTCAGCATTTTACCTCCTAAGCACGCATCCTTAAATGCCTGTTTTTTGTAAACTTTACATAAATGGAACAAGTAATAGATACTGTTTTGTGTCTGGCTCCTTTGCTGTAAATTATGTTTCTGAGGCTCAACCTTTTTATTGTATAAAACTATACATTTGGGGGCCATGGCTGAGTGGTTAAAGTTCCAGTGTTCTGCCTCAGGAGCCTAGGGTTCGTGAGTTTGGATCCTGGGCGCAGACCTACTCCACTCATCAGCCATGCTGTGGTGGCGTCTCACATACAAAATAGAGGAAGATTGGCACAGATGTTAGCTCAGGGACAATCTTCCTCAAGGAAAAAAAGAGGAGGATTGGCAATAGATGTTAGCTCAGGGCGAATCTTCCTCACCAAAAAACCCCAAAAAACACAAACCAGAAAACCAAAACCAAAAACTATACATTCGTTCATTTTCCTTGCTTTATAATAATCCATTTTATGAATATATGACAATTTACCTGTTCTGCTCCTTTGCCTTCCTTTTTATGTAGGTATAATCTGTGTACAGTAAAGTAGGGAGCTTTTAAGCACACTGCCTAATGAGACACATTCATAATAGACATAGACTTGTTTTGTACCCTGGACAGCTCTGTCTTGCTCCTTCTCCAGCTGATACCCACCAAATGGAACCACTGTTCTGACCTCTGTCATCTAGCTTACTTTTGCCTGTTTTAAAACTTAACATAAATGGAATCATATGCTATTTATAGTATGCATGCTTTTTCTAAATTTTAAAACTGTTTTTGGGGAAGTAATGCCAAACATACAGAAAAGTTTCAAGAATAAATGTAGCATCCATTATACTCTTTATCCAGATTGACCTTAGGTTAACATTTTAACCCATTTCCAATATCATTTGTTCTCTCTGTCATCTATGTATCTAACACCTTTTCTGAATCATTTAGGGTAAATTACACATAACATGGCCGTTTACCCCTAAATACTTCAGTGTGCATTTCCTAAGAACCGAGATGTTCTCTGATGTAACTGCAGTAACGTTAACATTGATACAGTACTTTCATCTCTGCTGTTTGTATTCCAAGCTTGTCAACTTGAGAAGCAATTTGACAACTTTGAAAAGAGATGACCGAGTTTCTTTGTTGTCCGAGTGATGCCACCCTCCAGGGGCATCACAAGGTTAAAGGCAAAGGCCCTGGAATCAGACATCCCGGCTTTGATCCGGCCTCTGCACCCTATCAGCAAAGGGACCTTCCTCATGTTATGTGACCTCTTCATGCCTCAGTTTCCCCAACAGTAAAATGGGGGATATTTTCGGGATACATAACTGAAAATAGTTACAGGCAAATTGATACAATGTCTGGGCTTTGCTTCAAAATAATCCTGATTTCTTTGGAGTGTGGAGGAGGGGATTTTTGAGAGTATAGTTGAAACAAGATTGGCCATGAGTTGATCATTGCTGAAACTAGATGACGGATATGTCGTTATATCTATTTTTGTGTATGCTTGAAATCTTCCAGAATATAAATATTTTTTTTTCAAAGAGAGAAAATTAAAATAAAAATGGGGAAGGGTGGAGACTACAAATTATTAATTATCTTCCTAGAGGATTGTTGAGATGAGGGATTAAACAAGTTAACTTGAATTAAATCTAAGTAACGCATTTAGTACAGTGCCTGGCACATGGCAAATGCTATGTGTTAGCTATTCCTTTCTGTCTGGGTCCTTCTAGTCGGGAAGCGGCTCAGACCAGTGACCACCAGGTGGCGCTGTCTCCCAGCTTCATGCGCAGGAGAGGCTGATTAGTCCCGAGTTTGAATCTCGCTCTGCTGCTTCTCAGCTGAGACCGTGGGACATTTACTATCTCTGAGCCTCATTTTATTCATTTCTAAAATGGGGGCAATTATAGTATCATCTTCTGAGTTGTTAGGATGATTCAGAGGCAATGATGTAAAGTGCCTGATGCAGTATCTCGTGCATATATTTCCGGACACCTGGCTCTGGGGCTGGATCTGCCTTTGCGTCCAGTGTTTCTCCTCTTTCCTGCTGGGGTTCTCTCAGCTGCCTGGGTGACTGAAAGTCGAGAGAGGCTACAAACAGGATGAGAGCTTTTTCACCTCGCCCTGCTGCATCCATTCCAATCACAAGTCAGCCCTGCAGCCACTAGATGGCGCAGTCTTCCTAGAAGTCTGAGGAACTTCCAGAAATCCGATATTCCTGAGAAGTGATTAAGATTTGAGGCTAAGCGAATCAGACCGGAGTTAGAATTCCCGTTCCATCACCTATAACCTACATGACTTACCAGTCTTCACCTTACTCTCCTTCTTTATAAAATTAATATATTTATATAAAATACACCTATTACAATAGAATCATGAAGACAATGTGATAGCGTAGGGAAAGCATTTAATACAAGGCTTGGAGCAAATAGCTCCTATCAACATTTAAATATTAAGATAATTCAGTTAATATCTTGAGGACTTCTTAAGTGTAGGGCACACAGTAACATCATGAGTTCTTATAGTAACACCGTAAGATACAGTGAGGAACCCTCTATGATAGGAGAGGGAACTAAGGCTCAGAGGGGAGAAGTTACTTGTCAAAAGCCACACAGCTGGTACATGGCAACTTTGAGATTTAAACCCAGGCTGCTTGTCTTCAGAATCGATACCCCTAACTATTATGCTGTGCCAGATTCCCTCACCCTCCTAAACCATGTTGCATGCCCAGAATTCAAATTTCTTCTGGGCTTAAGGTCTTCGAATAGTCAGAGGACTTCCATCCTGGCCACTCCCTGGACAGGAAGGGATGATTCAAGAAGTACAAAGTCCTTTGAACATGAAGATCAACACACCCTAGGGTAGTGGTCCTCCATTTTGAGTGTCCATTAAATCACCTGGAGGCCTTGTTGAACCACAAATTGCTGGACCCACCCCTAGAGTTTCTGATTCAGTAGGTCTGGCTGGGGTTCAAGAATTTACATTTTAAACAAATTCCAGGTGATGCTGAAGCTGCTGATCTGGAGGCTGCACTTTGAAAACCACTGGACTGTGGCAGAGAAACAAGATTGAAGGAACCTGGGTCCCTGATTGGCCACATGGTGGGGGGCCACCTGCCATTTTGGACAAGTTGCCTACTTCAAGAGAGTCACAAAATAAAGAACCTTCTATTTTATTTAAGTAACTGTATTTTGGGATCTGTTGGTTATAGCAACTTGGCCTTTACATTAATTAATACATTCTCTGGGCCTTCTTCTTGGAGATGCCCTGATGGGCACCCTTGGTCCCACCATCCTTCAGTAACTTGGCCAACATCTGTCAGCAGGCCCAGCTCTGTTAACTCCCCTCAGGGGTCCAGGAACTCCGATGACTGTTGCTGAGAGGCAGACTTTTGAGAACGGGGTCCAAACTGTGAAGGTTTGTGCAGTCGTGTAGGCTGTTTACTGCACAAGGAATAAACAGTGACTGCGATCCTGCTCACATTTCACCTGGCAAGTCATGCACCTTGGTGCAGAGCTGCATCCAACCACAGTAAGACACTTTTTTTTCCCCCAAGAAAGCGATGCTCATCAAACTTTGCACACTGAGGAATGGATCTGCCCAGATGAGATCCTTTTTCTAACTTATTCATCTAGAGAGAGTGCCTTGTAATTCGCACAAAGCCACCCTATTGACCCTGAGTTCATCTTCAAGAACCGTAAGTTGTCAAGATTTCTGGTTTTATGGGCAACTTCCATGGAATCCCCGAGAACTGAAGCATCAGTTCAAGACAGCTTGAAAGTTGTCATCCAAATAGCCCCCAATTCTGGCAGATGCGGGCTTGTGGTTGATCAAGGCAGTTCTAAGACCACAGGAACAAGAAGTAAAACAGGACAACCCTTGATGAGAAATCTTCCTCTAAACCTCCCTCAGGTTGGACAAGGAGGACAAGATGGAGAATTAACTTTCAGAGAAGAGGATTAGAGGCAGCCATGTTGGTTATGCCAACTTAGCAAATTTGTCAGTTATTTTACCCTCAAAACAGGTTTGTTCAGGAATAGCCAAAAGAATTGCAATTCAGGATGTACACGCTATGATAACCATAGGCAAATCCAGAGAACAAAGGAGGGAGGCTGCTTTTATAGAGAAAAAAGAGAGAGGGCAGGGTTGTTCTAAATGAAAGTCCGTTGGGGGAAAGTAACAATTCAGGGTGGCAACTGGCTCCTCATTGGCTGAGCTGTGGCGTTTCTCATTGGCTGGGCTGTTGCCAGGTGGGGAGAGAAATTTTCCTTCAGTAGGAAAGTAGTTGGATTTCCTGTTGGAGATGCAAGCATAATTCTTTTCCTGTTTAGTGTAATTGACGTAGTATGATAGGGCATGAGGGCTCCCCTAACAGGCCTTCCCAACCCCAATTTAGTTCAAATTTCTCTTATTCACTTCACAGTTGTCAAAGGGAGTCGCTTCACTGCCGTGATGTTGGCAGTTAGAATGCTTACAACTGCAAGCAGCAGACTTGTTGGGAAAGGCAGTCTCATGTGGGCAGTCTTTTGACCCCTGGTAACTGCATAAAAATGGTTCTTGGGCCTGGAACGCTTTCTTCTCAACAGATAAGGAGTCCTCATAGCCTGGGCTGGGCTTCTCGCTATGTGAGGTAATATCTTTTCCTGTTTCAGACTCAATGAGTACTTGCCTGTTGGCTAAGCACATGTGTTGATGGCCCTCAGGCATGCCTCCAGCTTTTTGAGTTTCAGATCCCACAGGGGAGAGGGTTCAGGTGCTTCCATTACAGCATGAAGTGGGTTATGTGCAGTTGTTTCCCTGGCATTGGCTGTGGCATGGATCCACTGGTCATGGGAGGCTGACACATTGCAAGGGGCTGGATCTTATGTACTCTGTCTCCTCTCTTGCTAGAAGTAAAGGCTGTACCACGTGAGCATGGTGTGCTGTTGTCTTTTCTCAGCGACCTTGAATCATGCACTGATCTCTTCCCCGGGTGGCACTTAATTGCCTTTTAACCTTGGTGGCACAGCCTTGTCACCTAGTGAATGGTGAAACAAGAATCTTGGGTCAACAGTGGGCTGAATAATAAAGATATTTAATTATCTTACAAAGCAAGAAGGCTGGAGGTAAGCAGTGCCAGAGCTCATTCAATAACTCAACAAGGTAATTTAAAAACCCGGTTTACTCCATTCTTTTCTCTATTATCCTATTCGTTGACTTTTAGGTCTCAGGCTCATTGTCTTATGATAATAGGCTGCTGCATAGCTCCAGGCAGCATGTCCTGGCATGACCATCTCAAAAGAAAGAAAGCAGAAGGCAGCCTGCACTTTGAGAGGACTTTCCTCATGTTGTACTCTCTTTTTATTGAGGGGGAGTAATCTTTTTTTAGAACACCATAGCAGGAATCCCCCTTATGGCTCATTGACCAAAACTTTGACACACGGATACCCCTAGCCACAAAGAATGCTGGGAAAATGAGTATTTCTAAACTCTTGTGGGACACAGGCCCAAAAAGAAAGAGAATGGGAATGGTTGTGGTGTAGGCAATCGACAAGCTCACCACAGGTGTATAAAGAGTGGTTTAAATGATCACTCGTCTGTAGATTTTGGACATTTGACTGACACCTCACTGTATCATACACCTCACACCTCACTCTGAGTTCCTTGATTAGACATTGGCACGGGAATTAGACTTTATTTTGGGGAGGAGGGTAAATGAATTTTGGTCGTGTGTGGGAGAGTTGCTTTTGTGTTGAGTGGGGATATTTTTGAGCTGTGTGCAGGAGCAAGTGGGTATGTCTCGATTCTGGTCTTCTAAAATGTGGAGTATCCTGGACTAGGACTGGGGGGTCCACTGTGTATTGTCGGAGCACATGTTCACTTCCTCCCTTACCTGGTAACCACCTGATTTGGGGAACTTCCTTAACAACAAATGGTCCTGGTTGGGCTGTCAATCACCCTGTCCTGCCTGTCTCGCCATCCTTAAGGACGAGCAAATGGTTCTGGCTGCTATCATCATAAACTCATGGTGATTGGACCAAGGATAGGCATGTGACCCAGGCAGAGCCAATCAGAGTCTTTCCTGAGTTGATCTGAAACTGGGGCTGTCAATAACCATCATTCCCAGCAAGAGATGTGAGAGTGACGACAGAATGAAGCCATAATGCAAACTGTGTGTGTGCATGTGCACTTGTGTGTGCATAGAGAGGAGCATAGGCAAAAGAGGGAGAGAGAGAGTTACTGAAGACAGATGCACTCGTGGAACACCCAATTATGGGAGCTAACAAGTACTGCCCCTTTGTCTCCTTTTTGCTTTCTTAACTGGTTTGAAGTGAATTTCTGCTATTTGCAACTAAAGAGAAATAGTATTTATGCGTTTATTATCAGTCTCCTCCACAAATATCCAAGGTCCATGAGGGCTGGAACTTTGGTTCCTGACTGAATTCCAAGTACTTAGAACTGTGCCTATCATGTAATAGGAGCTCAATAAATACTTGTTCAGTTAAACAAACCCTGACTATCGAATCTCCATGACCAGAACCCTGGTGTGGCAGCCTTAGGGAGCTGACTACCAAGAATGTGTGTTCTGCCTTTCAGAGTTATTGCTTCCAGAGTTGTGTCTTGGAAGTGGCTGTTCAGTTAGCATTCCACTGATGAGACTGTGTGACCAGGTCTTACCAAAAAATGAGAGCAAAAGTGATACGTGTCACTTCTGGGTCAAGATGCAAGATTATGCATCTGGGGTGAAATCTGCCATGCTCTTTCCCTCCATCAGGAAGATGGAAGAACCACAACATGGAAAAAACACAAAAAACAAAAAAAAACCCCCACAACCTGTGGTTTTAAGTCACCACCAAACCCTCATCCAAATACTATGCGAATGAGAAACTTTTGTCGCCTTAAGCACTGAGATTTTGGGGTTCTTTGTTACAACAGCTAACCAGCCCTGACTATTACATCTAGGAGTCATTCTAGGCTCCTGCCTCTCCCACACCAGTGCCACCCCCTCTAAGCCAGTCTCCAAACCAGCTGGAGAGATCCTTTAGAAACATAAATCAGATCACCTTCCTCCTCAGTTCAAAATCTTCCCATGTGATCCATCTCTCTCAGGGTAAAAGCCAGAGTCCTCTGAAGTCTGTCTCATCACCTATCTCCCATCACCTCCCCCAACTGGACTGCTCACGCATCCTGTGCCAGCCACTCTGGCCTCCTGGCTGTTTCACCAAACTGCAGGCACATTCTCGCCTCAGGGCCTTTGCACTGGCTGTTTCCTCGGCCTGGAACTCTCTCCATGTAGACATCGGGGCCAGTGCTCTCTCATTTTCTTCAAGTGTCTGTTCAAATGTTCCCTTTTCAGCGGGATCTTCCCAGTCACCCTGTTGAAAACTGCAAATGGGCCCATCCTACATTCCTGTCCCTCTAATTTTATACAGCTTTTATCACCTTCTGAGATCACACACATTTTAGCTATTTCTTATGTCTCTTGAGTATTATCTCTTCCTTTCCTTTGACACACATGAATGTCAACTCCACAAGGATAAGGAGTTTTTCCTGTTGTCTTCTCAGCACTAGAACATATTAGGTGCTTGATAAGTAATTTGTTGAATGAAGACTAATAATGGCCTGTGAGGCAGATATTTTTTATTACCCCATTGTACAGATGAAGGAACTGAGACCATAGAGGGGACATCACTTGACCAAGGTCACACAGTAGAGTACGTGTCAGAGCCAGGATTTATTAAAGAAACTCATTCATTCAGCAAATGTTTATTGAGCACCTGCTGTGTTCCAGATGCTGTTCTAGGAGCTGGGGATGCAACAGTGAATGAGGCAAGACCCAAACCAAGGTGTCAGACTCCAGAGCCTACATGTGGTCCCTGGAAAGCCTCTATGTTGTGCATGTAGGGAAACAGAGGCCAGACAATGGAAGGAAGGCACCAGGTCATGTCCAGGGGCTGGACGGTCAGGGTGGGAGGTGGGCTTGGCTTTGCAGGAGCTGTCGCAGTTGCAGGATGGGTTGGAAAGGTGGCAGCTGCTTCCTGAATCTGCTGTCCTGGGGCTGCAGGTCCAGGACCACAGGAGGCAGTGGTGAGGTGGGTGAGAAGTGTTGTAGCAGCCGTGTCAGGTAGAGAAAGAGCTCACTCTGGGCCAGAGAGTCTCTGGGGCGTGCTCAGTGCCCTGGGGGAGCAGGACAGTAGAGAGCAGACATGAGGAGGGGGGGACAGAGAGAAGGGGTGAGAGGGACACATCAGAGATGACAGGAGACCTAGAACAAGATAGGGAGGGGGAATAGATCAGAGAAGACCTCTGAGTTACTGTCTAAGCCACTGATGATTTAAGAGCCTGTGATTTCAGCTAAATCTTTCCCAATTTCCTCCTTAAACATATACCTGCAATCTCCCATAAGCCAAGATGCCCCATGCTCTTGTCCATCTGTGTGGGCAGGTATATCCTAATGTGGTCACCTTAGAGAGTTGGGGCAGCTCCGTCTGAGAAGTGAGGCTGCCCCTTGGTCCGAGGAGGAGACAGACTGTGGCATTTTCAGTATCTTCCGAGAGTGACCATTTGAAGTGCTGTAGCTTTAAAAGAACCCCGAAACCCATGTGGAACAATGTACACTGGAGCAAAGTGAAAAACTGGAAACAATCCACATGCCCATATGTATGGGAATGAGTGAAAAAAATTATGGTATGTCAACCATGGAATGCCACACAGCCATTAAGAAGACTGAGTTATGGGCCAACCCCAGTGACCTAGTGGTTAAATTCAGTGTGCTCCTCTTCGGTTGTCTGGGGTCAGTTCCTGGGCATGGGCCTATACTCTTCTGTTGGTGGCCCACATACTAAAAAATAGAGGAAGATTGGCACAGATGTTAGCTCAGGGCAAATCTTCCTCAGCAAAAAAAAAAAAAAAAAAAAAAAAAAAGACGACGCATGAGTTAAAACTGTACATGCCACAATGGAGCAATGTCCAAGATGGATGTTTAGGTGGAAAAAATAAATCCACAATGGGATGCTAAGGTTATCAGTTTTTGTAAAACATATACATAGATTCATATTTGTGCTTGCATTTACTTAGATAAATTCTAGAAGGATACACAAGAAACCATTAACCATGTTTATCTCTAGGTTGTAGGAGATATAATCTAGGGAATAGGATCAAGGAGGAATAAGATAACTTTATGCTCTTGTTCTGCTTGATTTATTTTTTACCAAGTGTTTGCATTATATATATAATTAAAAAATAGTTTAAATAAAAATATTAGCCAGTATTTGCTTAGCTGTCTAATTTTTAGATAACTATAACAAAAGCAATCACTTAAAAAGTATTTAGTATTGTGGACTAAATGTGCTGTTTATTTTCTCTAGAAATTGGAGAATTATGCTTATTTAAAATTTTTTTTAGGAAGTGGAAATTTTTAACCCCCCCCCCCCTTTTTTTGGTGTTTTTCACAGGCCTGGTGCAATCTACAGTTTCTGAGTAAGGATTAATCTCACGGTTAACTGTGGTTGGGGTGTACCTGCACCCCAACCACATGCCTCGCCTGAGCCTGGCCTGTAGCATCTGTCTTCCAAACCAGCAATCAGAAAACTGCTGGCTTATGTTAAAGGATGAGGTGCAGAGAGAGAAAGGCTCCTCCTTGGAGCCACACATCAGCCCCTGGCTTGGACAGGAGCGTGAATATTAACCTGCAGGGAAGGGCAGAAAGGCGGGCACTTTCAAGAAGCTCTGTGGTCATCCAGGAACCTCTGGGGCTGGAAGGAAGCGTGGTCTTGGAACTGGTCAGGGTCTTGGAGTACAGAGTGGAGCAGCGGGAACACCATGGTGCCCTGTGGAAGGAGTCAGTTCAGATGTTCAGGGCTGCCCACCCAGGGGAGGACGCAGACATGTGCTTCTGGCATGATGGCCCCAACCTCCTCCCTGGTCTAGTCAGCCCTGGGGAACAGCAGGGTGGGGAGACTGTGGTCCCTGGGGTCGGCAACCTGGGCTTGAATCCTAGGTGTCACTTCCCGGTTGAGTGACTAGGCAAGTAACTTCTCTCTGAACCTCAATATCTCCATCTACAAAATGGGCATAATAATAGTATCTGTTCAGAGGAGCCAATGAAGTAGTGAGAATCACTTGGGACATAATAAGCCCTTGATAAACAGTTATTGTTATTGCTCAGGGCTACCACATGAGGTCACAAAGGTTGTGCCTTGAACAGCAGGACTGAAATCTGAGAAGAGCCTTTTTTCTTCATACCATGCATTCAACAGGCCACTTGTCCAGAGAAGGTGCCTTTTTCATTCTCACAAAGTGCATCATAAGGGCTAGTGGCTGCCCTGGTTTTGTTTATAGCACTTCTAACCACAAAAGCAGACTTCAGCTCCTTGTGAGGACATTCATCTATTTTAGATCATCTCTAGCTGTTTCGACTGCTTTGGAGCATGTCATAGATTTCTTCACCTCTCTGCCTAAGGGCACGTTTGCTGTCAACGTAAGCAAATAAGCAAACATCCAGCTAACACTTTGGGCATTTGAAAACTTTCAGGTTGCTGAGGACCAAGGCACACCCTGGACAAGCTTCTCTCCTTGCTATTACCACTCCCTTTTGCTATTGGAGAGGTAGGAAAAATCCCCAACTCCTCATCACAGAAGGCCTGTATATGTGGGCACACTCACCCTGAGATTCAGGGCGATTTTGCAGGTCCTTGGAGCCTGATATTTCTGTTGCAACTCAGGCCTGGAGAGGGTGTCTGAGTGAACTTCTCAGAAATAGATCCAGGTCTGGGTACATACTCAAAAGAAGTGAAAGCACGGACTTGAAGAGGTGGTTGTATATCCATGTTCGTAGCAGCATGATTCACAGTAGGCAAAAGGTAGAAAGAACCCAACTGTCCACCAACAGATGAACGGACACACAAAATGTGGTAAATCTATACAATGGAATATTATTCAGCCTTAAAAAGGAAATTCTGACACGTGCTACCACTTGGGTGAATCTTGAGGACATTTTGCTAAATAAAATAAGCCGGTCATAAAAGGACAAATGCTGTATGATTCTTCTTATATGAGGCCCCTATAGTGGTCAGATTGATAGAGACAGACAGTGGAATGGCAGTTGCCAGGGGCTGGGGGAGGGGAATGGGGAACTGTTGTTTAATGGGACAGAGTTTCAGTTGTGTAAAATGAAAAGACTTCTGGAGACCGGTTGCACAACAATGCGAATACAGTTAACACTACTGAACTGTACACTTAAAAATGGCTAAGATGGTAAATTTTATGTTGCGTGAATTTTACCATAATTTAAAAAAAACAAGAGAAAAGAAAAATAAGAACAAAAGAGAAACAGATCCAGGCCCTCTGACCCTCCTCCCACCATGCCCATGAAATGGTCGGAGGAGCCTGTGAGCTGACAGTTCCTGCTTTCCTGGAGCCCATGGTCCTGCTCTGGACTTCCCTTTGCACCTGGGACTGCAGAGTCCCTGTCCAATGGCCTCAAGTCCATGTCCAGAGCCTGAGGGGCCTCTTCTGTAGGTCCACTTTCCAAGGGAAGCCTGTGTCCCTCGTGTGTGCACACCTAGGCCAGGGGGATGGTCAAGGGACATGAGTGTGGATGGAGCTTTGCACACATGGGCTGAGTGTCCACATACGTGTGGGAGACCCCTCGCAGTACAGGATGGAGCTGGAAGTGGGAAGGAAAGGGAGATGGGCCAGGGGCCTGGGGCTGGGGCAAGCTCTCCCTGAATTGTCACATTCCTTTGAGGAGCTCTGAGAATATTCAAGTCAAACCTTGCTTTCAAGGTGATTGGGGAGGTCCCTTTGCCAGGGAAGGAGGGCAAGGCATGCTTTATTTGATGTTTAGTTGCTTGATCTAACACTGCTAAATACTTAGAGAAGGCTGGACCTCCACTGGTGTCCTTCTCTGTGTAGTGGACACTATGGTAGCTGCACAAACTTCCTTCATGACTGACACTCTGGCATCCTGGGAGTGTCCGTTGCTAATGGCTCAGAGCTGCTCCCTTTCTGAGAATTGCCTTTGGCCAAAGGGAGCTACCTCCTCCAACTGGGGGCTCTTTCCAGAAGAAAGCCGCATCCAACTACTAGTTGATGCACGAGTATAAAGCCAGCCTCTCACTTCAATTTGGGACAGCTCTGTGGGGCACCATGGTCCCAGAGCTCCTCATGGGACCAACTGGCTCATCTGGGCAGCCATGGCACAGTCCACTGCTACCTGCTGCCCCAGCTCCCCACAGGTGTTGCTCCCTAGGGGCCTGCCCAGTGAACCTCCTGCATGCACACCTTCATCTCAAAGTCTGTTTCTAGGCACCCAACCCAAGACACTCTGTGCTCACAGATGGTAGGGGTAGAGAGAGGGGTGGACTTCTCTCTCCAGACAATGCCAGGGCCAAACACGGTTTCCCAGGAGTCCCCTCTCTCCTTCATGGTGACATTGCCAGCATCCCTTCCCCTGACAGACACAAATGTCCACTCAGACCAAACCAGACAGACACTTCCCTATAAACTGTGCAACCAGCTGTTCATTTGGGGGCCAAGGAAGGCTCCTTGAGAAGGTGACTTCTGAGCAAGTTCTGAAGGACAGGAGGGAGGGAGTCATGTGGATCTCTGAGGGAAGGACATTCCAGGCAGAAGGAATGGTCAGTGCCAAGGCCCTGAGGTGAGAGAAGCCCTGGAATGTGCAAGGATAATGAGGAGGCCAAGTGTGCTGGAGTGAGCTAAGAAGAAAGTGTAGGAGATGAGCTGAGAGAGGAGGGCTGGAGGCCAGATCATGCAGGGTTGCGTGAGTCATTTGGTTTTTACTCAGAGTGAGGTGAGAGTCATGGGGGTGTTTTAAGCAGAGAAGGAATGTGACCTAACAGGTTTTATAAGGTCACTTGGGCTTTGGTGTTGACAATAGACATCTGGTTGTAATAATAAAATAGTTAAAACTTGAGCATTTACTATGTACCACCAACCCACTGGATCCTCACAACCATATAGGATAGGTAACATTATCTTGTTATTTTAACCACAAACTCACAACACAAGATGGAATAAGTTGTGACAATAATAACTTAGAAGGGGAAGAGGAAAGGGATAGAATTGTCTTAGTCTAAGGAAATAAGAGGCTATCAGAAAAGGGACTATCTCATCTATAAGATTTTTTATACAAACCTCATGGTAACCACTAAACAGCTAATCAGAACAGAGACACAAATGATAAATAAAGAGAAAACTACCTAACTGAATTGGTAGTCCGAAATACATGGGATGAGAAACAAAGGAAATACAGAAGAACCAGAAAACGAGTGACAAAATGGCAGCATTAAGCCCTTATATATCAATAATCACTCTAAATGTAAATGGATTGAATTATCCAACCAAAAGACACAGAGTGGTGGGATGGATTAAAAAGCAAGACCCAACAGTATGCTGCCTCTGGGAAACACATCTCAGCTCCAAGGACAAACACAGGCTCAGAGTGAAGGGATGGAAGATGATACTCCAAGCAAATGACAAACAAAAGAAAGCAGGTATTGCCATACTTATATCAGACAAAGTAGACCTCAAGATAAAATAGCTAATGAGAGAAAAAGAGGGGCAGTATATAATGATAATAGGGGCCCTCCACCAAGAAGACATAACACTTATAAATATATATGCACCCAACACAGGAGCACCAAAGTATGTAAGGCAACTATTAACAAACCTAAGAGGAGGTATTAACAACAACACAATAATAATAGGGAAGCTTAACACCCACTTACATCAATGGATAGATCATCCAGACAGAAAGTCAATAAGGAAATAGATTTAAATGAAAACCTAGACCAGATGGACTCTATAGATATATATAGAACACTCCATCCAAAAACAGCAGAATACATATTCTTTTGCAGTGCACATAGAACCTTCTCAAGGATAGACCATATGCTGGGAAACAAGGCAACCCTCAATAAATTTAAGATTGAAATAATATCAAGCATCTTTTCTGACCATAATGCTCTGAAACCAGAAATCGACTACAAGGAAAAAGCTGGCGAAAGGACAAAGATGTGAAGCCTAAACAACACGCTACTGAAGGACTAATGGATCATTGAAGAAATTAAAGGAGAAATAAAAAAATCTGGAGACAAAGTAAAATGAAAATATGCTATACTAACTCATATGGAATGCAGCAAAAGTGATCCCAAGAGGGAAATTCATAGCAAGACAGGCCCACTTTAATAAACAAGAAAAATCTCAAATAAGCAATCTTAAAGTACACTGAACAGAACTAGAAAAAGAAGAACAAGCAAAGCCCAAAGTCAGCAGAAGCAGGGAAATAATAAAAATTACAGCAGAAATAAATGAAATTGAAACAAAAAAGACAGTAGAAAGTATCAATGAAACAAAGAGCTGGCTCTTTGAGAAGATAAACAAAATTGACAAATCCTTAGGCAGATTCACAAAGAAAAAAAGAGAGAAGTCTCAAATAAATAAAATTATAAACAAAACAGGAAAAATTACAACAGATACTACAGAAATACAAAGGATTGTAAGAGAATACCATGAAAAACTGTATGCCAACAAATTGGGCAATCTAGAAGAAATGGACAAATTTTTAGACTCATACAACCTCCCAAAACTGAATGAAGGAGAAATAGGGAATCTGAATAGACTAATCACAAGTAAAGAGATTGAAACAGTAATCAAAAATCTCCCCCAAAATAAATGTCCAGGACCAGAGGTCTTCTCTGCAGAATTCTACCAAACATTCAAAGGAGATTTAATACCCATCCTTCTCAAACTATTCCAAAAATTGAGGAAGGCTGGAACATTTCTAACATATTCTTGAGGCCCATCTCACCCTGTGAACAAAGCCATACAAGGATAACACAAAGAAGAAAAATTACAGGCCAATATTGCTGATGAACACAGATGCAAAAACCATCAACAAAATACTGGCAAACTGAATACAGCAATACATTAGAAAGAGCATACACCATGATCAAGTGGTATTTATACTAGGGTCACAGGGATTGTTCAACATCTGCAAATCAATCAACGTGGTATACCATATTAACAAAATGAAGAATAAAACCCACATGATCATCTCAATAGATGCAGAGAAAGTATTTGACAAGATCCAACAGCCATTTATGACAAAAACTCTCAATAAAATGGGTATAGAAGGAAAGCACCTCAACATAATAAAGGCCATATATGACAAACCATAGCCAATGTCATACTCAAAGGGGAAAAACTGAAAGCCAACCCTCTGAGAACAGGAACAAGACAAGTGTGTCCACTCTCACCACTCCTATTCAACATAGAACTGGAGGTTTTGGCCAGAGCAATTAGGCAAGAAAAAGCAACAAAAGTGATCCATAATGGAAAGGAAGAAGTGCAACTTTAGCTATTTGCAGATGATATGATTTTATATATAGAAAACCCTAAAGAATCCACCAGAAAACTATTAGAAATAATCAACAACTACAGCAAAGTTTCAGGGTAAAAAAAAAATCACCTTACAAAAATCAGTTGCATTTCTATACTTTGATGACAAATTAACAGAAGGAGTACTCAAGAATACAATCTCATTTGCAATCGCAACAAAAAGAATAAAATATCTAGGAATAAATTTAACCAAGGAGGTGAAAGAACAATATAATGAAAACCATAAGATATTACTGGAAGAAATTGATGATGACATAAAGAAATGGAAAGATATTCCATTCACATGGATTTGAAGAATAAACATAGTTAAAATGTCCATGCTACCTAAAGAAACCTACAGATTTAATGCAATCCTAATCAGAATCCCAATGACATTCTTCATGGAAATACAACAAAGAATCCTAAAATTGGTATGGGGCAACAGAAGACCCCGAATAGCTAAAGCAACCCTAAGAAAAAAGAACAAAGCCAGAGGCATCACAATCCCTGACTTCAAACTATGCTGCAAAGCTATAGGAATCAAAACAGCGTGGTACTGGTACAAAAGCAGACACAGAGATCAATGGAACAGAATTGAAAGTCCAGAAATAAAACCACACATCTATGGACAGCTAATCTTCGACCAAGGAGCTAAGAACATACAACGGAGAAAGGAAAGTCTCTTCAATAAACAGTGCTGGAAAAACTGGACACCACATGTAAAAGAGTGAAAGTAGAACATTATCTTTCTCTATACACAAAAATTAACTCAAAATGGATCAAAGATTTGCATGTAAGTCCTGAAACCATAAAACTCCTAGAAGAAAATATAGGCATCACACTCTTTGACACTGGTCTTAGAAGGAACTTTTTGAATAGCATGTCTATTTGGACAAAGGAAAGAAAAGAAAAAATAGAGAAGTCGGACTTCATCAGACTAAAGAGCTTCTGCAAGGCAAAGGAAACCAGTATCAAAATGAAAAGACAACCAAAGAACTGGGAGAAAATATTTGCAAATCATTTTTCTGACAAGGGGTCAATCTCCATAATATATAAAGAACTCATACAACTGAAAACAAAAAAATAACTTAACCAAAAAATGGGTAGAGGATATGAACAGACATTTTGTGCCAACAGACAGCCTGTGACAACAGGCACAGGAAGAGATGTTCAATATCACTAATCATCAGGGAAATGAAAATCAAAACTACACTAAGATATCACCTTACATGCATTAAAATGGCTGCAATCACCAAGACAAAAAATGACAAATGTTGGAGAGGATGTCGAGAAAAGGGAACCCTCATATACTGCTGGTGGGAACTCAAACTGGTGCAGCCACTACAGAAAACAGTATGGAGATTTCTCAAAAAATTAAAAATAGAAATACCATATGACCCAGCTATTCCGCTACTGGGTATTTATCCAAAGAACTTGAAATCAACAATTCAAAGAGACTTATGCACCCCTATGTGCATTGCAGCTTTATGCACAATAGCCAAGACGTGGAAGCAACCCAAGTGTCCATTGACTGATGATTGAATAAAAAAAGACATGGTATATATACACAATGGAATACTACTCAGCCATAAAAAATACAAAATTGTCCCATTCACAACAACATGGATGGACCTGGATGGGATTATGCTAAGAAAAATAAGCCAGACAGAGAAAGTCAAACGCCATATGATTTCACTCATATGTAGAAGATAAACAAACACACAGACAAAGAGAATGGTTTCCTTGTTACCAGGGGGAAGAGAGTTGGGGGATGGGTACAAGGGGTGAAGGGGTGCATTTTTATGATGACTCACAAATAATAATGTACAACTGAAATTTCACAATTTTATAAACTATTATGATCTCAATAAAAAACATAAAAAGAGTATCAATGAGCTGTGGGAGAACATCAAGAGGCGTAATATACACACAATTGGAGTCATTGAAAGCAAGGGGAGAAGGTTTGGATAGAAAAAATATTTGAAAAAATAACGGCTGAAAAAATTTCCCAAAATGGTGAAAATTATAAACATATAGATTCATTAATCTCAACAAACCTCCAGCACAAAAAACAAAAAAACCCCTAGACAAACACATCATAGTCAAATTCCTCAAAACAAGTGTTCAAAAGAAAATATTGAAAGCAGGCAGAGAAAAAAGACACATGATGTACAGAGGAATAAAGATAAAGATGCAGCAGATGTCTCATCAGATATGGCGCAAGTGAGAAAACAGGGGAACAACATCTTAACGTAAAGAAATCACAAATCCATCCACCTAGAAATCTGTATCCAGCAAAAATATCTTCCAAAAACAAAGACAATATAAAGATGTTTTCAGATATACAAATGTTCAAGGAATTCATCACCAGCAGATCTGCAGCATAGAAACTGTTATAGGAAGTCCTACAGGCATAAGCAAAATGCTATCAGATGGAAATGGAGCAAATGAATGAAGAACCCTGAAAATGGTAACATACGGGTAATATGTAAGATTTTCCCGCCATTGTTTAAATCTTTAGAAAGGATGATTGACTGTTTAAATAAAATAGTTATAATGTAGTGTGAGGCTTGTAGCATATGCAAAAGTAAGACATAAGAAAACAATAGCCCAGTGTTCCAGGATATACTATAATAAGGTTCTTATACTATATGTGAAGTGACATAATGTCACTTGAAGGTAGATGATGATGAGTTAGGGATCTGTACTGTGAACCCTAAAATAATGGCAAAAATAATGAATGAAAGAGATGTAGCTAGCAAGCCAACAAAGGAGATAAAAGGGAATCATAAAAATATGTGATAAATTAAGATGTATACTATGAACCCTAAGCAACCACAAAAGTAACTAAAGATGATCCTCTTGAGCGTGACCATGGAGTGAGTTGTTCCCTTTGTCTCTCTCCTATAAGTTACAACTAGATGGACATCTGTTAACCAACAGAGGGTTCCCTACGCAGCACAATAGGACGCCTGAGAGCTCCATGCAGCAACACATCTGAAGGTGGGTAGACTGAACCTCCAGGAAGCAGGGAAACTAGCGGAGCAGCCTCCTCCTCAACCCCAGCCACAGTGACTCAGGACGCCGATCCTCATGCAGTCATCAGTGCCACTGTGAGTGGAGGCAGGAGCAGCCCTGCCCATGTGTGAACTCTTGTGGAGTGGTGGTAGCCTGGCCTGTGGGGGTGCCTACCAAGCTGTGGTGGCCCTGCCTGCACAAGTGTGACCCAATGAGAGGCAGTGTCCCTGCAGGTGGAAAAGTGCCCCACTGAGTGGTGGTGGCCTGACCCATGTCAGGACAGAGTGGTCCGACTGCCACAACTAGGAGAAGATGGGTCAGGAACAGAAAAAAGAGCCCCTGTCCACCCCCCCCCCCACTAGTGGCAGATGGAATTTGTGACCAGAAGCATCAAGAACCAGAGCAGAATGGGGGACCCAGCCCCCACTGGCAGCAACCCTGACACCAGTTCCACCAGCAGCAGGGGCTGCATACAAGTCCCTGGGTCCCCAGGCCCCTGCCAGTGACAGCGACACCTGTGAACCCAGCACCCCTGGCAGCAGTGCAACCAGCACCACAAGACAACACGGAAACAGCAGTGCAGGTGGTGCATAGACAGCAGTATCCAGGCTGGTAGAAAGCCAGTGGAGGAACTTGAGACCCAGGTGAATAGAACCAAAGTAACCAAAGCTGTACCCAAATAAGAAAAGTTGATTACTACAACAAATGTGCCAGCAGAGGATCAATTCATCAAACACCATGAAGAACTATGGTAACATGGCAGAACAGAAAGAAAATGACAACCAAACCTGAAATCACAGAACATTACAATCTGACAGAGAATTCAAAATAGCTGTCATAAAGAAACTCAATGAGTTTCAAGAAAACTCAGAAAGACAGTTCAATGAGCTTAGGAATAAAATTAATGAACAGAAGGAATACTTCACCAAAGAGATTGAAGCTCTAAAAACAAAACCAAATAGAAATTCTGGATATGAAAAACACAATGAATGAGATAAAAAAAATAATGTAGAAAGCATAAAAAACAGTGTAGACCTTATGGAGGAGAGAATTACTGAGCTTGAAGATAGAAACCCAGAAATGCTTCAGGTGGAGGAAGAGAAAGAACTAAGAATTTAAAAAAATGAAGAAATTCTTTGAGAAATATCTAACTCAAATAGAAAAAGTAACATATGGATTATAGGTATCCCAGAGGGGTGAGAGAGGGAGAAAGGAGCAGAGCTTATTCAATGAAATAACATCTGAGAATTTCCCAAACCTGGGGAAGAAACTGGACGGACAATTTCATGAAGTCAATAGAACTGCTAATTATGTCAATCCAAAAAGACTTTCTCCAAGGCGTATAGTATTAAATCTCTTGATGGTCAATGGCAAAGAAAAAATATTATGGACAGCAAGAGAGACGAAAATAACCTATAATGGTACCCACCTTCAGGCTTTTAACTGGTTTCTCTGCAGAAACCTTACAGGCTAGGACAGAGTGGAATGATATATTTGAAACACTGAAAAACTGTCAGCCAAGAATACACTATCTAGCAAAATTGTCTTTCAGATATGATGGAGAAATAAAAGCTTTCCCAGATAAACAACAGCTGAGGGAGTTCATCGCCACTAGATCTGCCCTACAAGAAAAGATGAAGGGAGCTCTCCTACCTGAAAGAAAAAGTCAAAGGTTTATGAAGCTTTGAGCAAGGCAATAAATAGGCAGACAAAATCAGAAAATTGCAGCTGTATGTCAGAATAGGTTACCAAACATTAATTATAACATAAAAGATAAGGGGAAAGAAAGTATCAAATAACTCTCCTTGCCTCACTCTCTCATTGATAAAGTGAGAATAACAAGAATACCTACCTCAATGGGTGAGAATTAAGTCAGTTACTCTGTGTAAAGCAAGAAAGATGCTGCCTCATCTCCCCTCACTCCCTTTTAAAGGAGAGAAGCAGAGAGAGGTAGAAAGCCAGGTCCAGGCCACAACAGGTGGATGTGGACACATTCATTCACATATTCAGCGAATATGGACTAAACCTGCCAGAGGCTGGGTGTGGGCAAGATCAGAGTCATGTAAGAGGCACACGCAAGCCCAGTGGACATCAAGCTAGACCCAGTCTCTGAGCCCACTCACTCTATCCACCTGACCCCCTCCACCTCTGAGTCTCACCCATTCTGTGCCTCTTGCCCCTCCTTCTGTTTCTCACATCACTGTCATCTGTGGTTGTCACAGAAGGGAGGACAAAGGAAGAGGGACTGGAGAGGTAGACACTGATGGTCTGCAGGCCCCATAGAGACTGAAAGTGGTTCATGTGTGAATGCACACACCGGGACATATACCATGATCACTGTACAAATGCAAACACATCTTCAGGTATGAAACTATGTAAGTACACATAAGTTTGCATACATTCCAAAATATACATGTAAGCACATGAAGATGCATACACAGGCACACATCAACACATTCACATAAATACAAACACCCTTTATTCAATATGAAAATCACGCAAGCACACACAGAGGCAAGCAGACATGGACAAATGGATGCAAGCACAAATACGCAAACATGGCCAAAACAAGTAGTGCATGCTCACCCATACCCAGAAAACTAAACACACGCACAGGCACACACATACACTTATGTAGGCCTTGGTATGTCTGCCACAGTACCTCTGCCAACATCTAGGGAGGGAGTGCAGAGATAGGGAGTGAGCAGGTCACCGGGTTTCCAGAGCAGGAAATGTTAGGTCCTTTAGCTCTTCTCTTTAATGTTGACACTCCCAGACAACGATGAGAGAGGAGGTGGGGAATGGTGGAAGTTACATAGCCGGGTGGGAAGGCAGGCTCAGGATAAAAGGCCCAGCTCGAGGCTGCAGCGGGGTGGAAGGCAGTCAGACTGGGACCATGGAGCTCAGCATGCTCCTCCTCCTTGCTCTCCTCACAGGACTCTTGCTTCTCCTGTTCAGGGGGCGCCCAAAAGCCTATGGCCTCCTCCCACCAGGACCCCGTCCTCTGCCCTCCTTGGGGAACCTTCTGCAGATGGACACAAGAGGCCTACTCAAATCCTTCCTGAGGGTGAGATGCAGAGAGATGGAGTCTGAGGGTGGCTCCCTGCCTCTGTAATTGCGGATCACTCCCCAGAAGGAGTGACAGTGACAACAGTCAAGTAGGTTTCTCCTCTGCTAACAAATGACAGTAAAGACTGGCTCATGGCAGTGCCAGGACAATGAGGAGGCAGGAGAGAGAGCAGGATGGGAGGCCAGGTACAGAGTGCTTACAATAATGAGCATTAACGCAGTATAATAGCAGCTGACACTGTGGAACGTTTACTAGGCTCTGTTTTGCTGCTTTCCAGGCATGATTTCATGTTTGATGATCTACTGATTTATTAATAATATAGTCCACTTCCATAAACCCACTACCCAGCAGAGCAATGGAACACTGACAGTAACTTCCAGCTGCCTGGTGCTCCTCCATCCACTTTTCCCTGCTATGGTGGCCACACTCCTGAATCTTGGGCTCGTCATCCCTTTGCTTTTAGTAGAGATCATTTGATCACAGATATGGAAGCCCCAAGTGCATATTATTTAGTTTTCATTGTCTTTTTTTTTTTTTTTGCTGAGTAAGATTCTTCCTGAGCTAACATCCATGCTAATCCTCCTCTATTTCGTATGTGGGATGCCACCACAGCATGGCTGACGAGTGGTGCAGGTCCATGCCGGGGATCTGAACCTGCCACCCTGGGCTGCTGAAGCAGAGCACAGCAAACACAACTACTGTGCCATGGGGGCTAGCCTCTAGTTTTCATTGTCTTTAACTAGAGGAGTGATGGGGAGGCATTATGGTCCATGTGGCCCAGGATGGAGACTTCAGGACTTAGTCTCAGTGCAATGAGAGCATTGCAGGTTTTGGAGCAGGTTAGGGATGTTAATTGATTTACATTTTATTGGGATTACTCTGATTTCGGGGTGGGGTGGGGTGGGTGAATGGTGTAACGATTGTAGGGAGGACAGCAATGAAGGTAGGGAGACCAGTAAGGAGGCTTTGCAGAGATCAATGTAAGATTTTAGTAAACTTCACCTTTTTATGATTTCGTCAACTTTTTATTGAAGTTTAACATCACTCTACAAAGTACAGAAATCTTAAGTGTGCAGTCAGTGAATTTTCCCAAACTGACATACTCATGTAATTGACATACAGACAAGTAAAAACATGGCCTGTCCCCAGAAACCCCCTCATGTTCCCCTTCCAGTCAAATACCCTCTTACTATCCTGACATCATAAGTTCATGGTATCTGCTATTGAAATTCACATAAGTAGAATTATGACTTACGTGTCTATTTGCTTTCACTCAACATTATGTCTGTGAGTTTCTTTTATGTTGTTCGGTGTAGCAGTGGTTTGTTCTTTTTCAGTGCTGCATAGTATTCCATGGCATGATTACATCACTATAATTTCATTAATAAGTCTTCTAGGAATCTCTTTTGTCATATTTTTGGTGAATCCATATGCATATTTTTGTTGGGCATTTTGTTCAGAATGAAGTTGCTGAGTTACTGAGTATACATGTGTTCAGCCTCAATAAGTACAGCTGAGGAGATTCCCAAGTGGCTGTATTGAGGTTATGATTTTTCAAATTTATGATCACCCCAAAACAGCCCTCACTTTCCCTTCATGTCTACTAAGTGAGGGATGCAGGGTAGTTCTCTGGGGAAATTGTCAGGAGGCAGAGAGCAGGTTGAATTTGGGTCACAAGAAGGATGATTCTTTAGTTGGGATGCCAGGGAGATCTGGTTAGATGCAAGGGTATGGACAAGGGTGATCTTAGAAATATTTAACCATCTCTACTGCTTAGGGCACCAATCACATGGATCGTGGCTGGGTGATGGGTTAATCCTTTAGTTGCTGGGTCCTGGGGGTGGAGGGTCTTGGGGGTAGCAGCTAATTATCTATCAAATCTAAGTATTTTAATAGTTTAAGAACCTGTATGGCCACAGAAGCGCACAGTGACTAACAGCAACCCTGAGGGTTATTATGCTTAGCAACTCCAAGAGAAATACAGGGATGTCTTCATGGTATACTCGGGCCCAAGGTCTGTGGTCATACTGTGTGGGACAGAGGCCATTGGGAGGCCCTGGTGGACCAAGGTGAGGCCTTCTCTGGGTGGGGGAAAATCGCTGTCATTGAGCAAATCTTCCAGGGATATGATAAGGTGAGGGCAGAATGGAGGATGTGGATTGGGAGGTGAATCTGGGAAGGAAGGGTAATGGGAAGAGAGGAACCCAGAGCCTTCCTCCCAATTCTACACCCCCAGGTGTGATCTTTACAAATGGGGAAAGTTGGAAGACCCTTTGATGGTTCTCTCTGGCCATAATGGAGGACTTCAGGATGGGAAAGTGGAATGTGGAGGAGCGGATTCAGGAGGAGGCTCAGTGTCTGGTGAAGGAGCTGAGGAATACCAAGGCTGAGCCCCAGGGGATGGGCAGGAAAGAAGGACATTGAATCAGGAGAGATGTGGGGTGCAGAACAACAGAAAGACTGAGGGTAGGATGTGGGCAGAGGAAGAGAAGTAGAGATAGAGAAAGACAGAGCCTGAGAGACCATCAGACTGAGGGAAGGGACAGAGAGAGGAGCATGGAGAGGGACAGAGATGAGCAGGAAAGGGATGCGGGGAACCAGAAGAGATGTGGGGTGGGTAGGGTCAAGAACAACTCAAAGACACAGACTAAGATATTAGCACGCTATTTACATGTGTTCAGGGAAACCAATGCATGGATTAATAGTGTCTATCAAAGGCAAAAATAAGGCTTACATAAAAGAAAGCAGAGAGAGAAAAGGGAAATTATAGACATTTTGAAAATGACAAACTGAGTTTTCCTTTCTGTGGGTGAACTGCTGATGAGCTGGCAGAGAGTGAGGTATGCTGTTCTTGGGCAGCTGGATGAGCTGTCAAAGAAGCACTTCCAGTTGTTTTTGAATTGTCCATAAATGGGGTTTTTTGAGACACAAAGATGACAGGGTTCTTTCTTAAGAGATTGCAAGACATAAATTTGGAAGTTGGGGGCGATAGGCAGAGGCAGAGACACAGGGAGCAACAAAGGAATAGGGACAGAAGGCTGAGAATAAAGACAGGGAAGAATAGAGGGACACAGAGACACAGAGAGGGAGATAGACACAGAGATGGAGGGGCCAAGACCGAGAGAGACAAGCAGAGACAAGAGAGAGAGAGTGGAAGAGACTTGGAGAGGCAGAAAGAAAAAGAGGCAGAGAGAAACCCAGGCAGAGTAAATTAGAGAGATGGACATACTCCCTTAGGAAAGGGTCTGCAGGGGAGCAAGAGAAGATGGACAGGTGAGACCCAGAGGGAGAGGCTGCGCTGACCTGACATTCCTGGGCTCACAGCCCACCTTTCCTCCAATGGGGTCAAGCCCGGGGTTCACTGACGTCAACTAACAAGTGCAGAACAATTCCCTAAGACCAGAGGTTGGAGAGAAGAGAAGAAGGGGGAGTGACAGATAGGGGTCAGGGAGACCAGAGCCTTTTAATTTTCATGTATGATTGACTGAACACCTGCTCTGAGCCACCTCTGCTCCAGGACTGAACTCTACCTGCTCCGAGGGTCAGAGCTGGGGTCTTAGTGGGGACCAACCACACAGCCCTGAAGCTGAGCCGCCTGTGATGGGTAGCCAGGTAACTCTGGTGAAATGACATAGACTGCCTGCCCATCTATGAAATAATAGAATTGCACGTTCCTCACAGAGTTGTGGTGAGAATTAAATAAAACAATATGTTAAATGCCTAGAATAGGGCCTGGAACCTAATATGGGCTAGTGAGTATTAGCTGTTCCTGGTCCAGTTTTCTTCATCATTACTGAGTGGAGGGGGACAGTCACACAGAGCTGGGGTAGCAGTCAAATGCTCCCCAGGCATTTGAGTCTGTGTCCAATGACCTGCACCTCCTCCCCGTAGGAGCCCTCCAGGATCCCACCTTCTTCTTCCATGCCACCACCACGAACATCATCTACTCACTTGTCTTTGGAAAATGCTTCCCGTACAGAGATCCTGAGTTCCTGTGGCTCCTGGACTTGTTCTACCAGTCTTTTGCGCTCCTCAGCTCCTTCTCCAGCCACGTAAGGGAAAGGCTGAGGGACAATGGGGATGAGGGGCCATCCATGGCAGGGTATAGGGTTGATCTGATTTGGGGGCCCAGAAATGCAGCTTAGGGCTGGAAGAAGGGCAGAGAAAACAGAGAGAGACAGGGACAGAGAACTGGAGGGAGGGGGACACGGTGAGAAGGGGACTGAGAGACTAAGAGAAAGACAGGGAAGTGATGAGGAGGCCGAAATAGAGAGAGACTAAGGAATGAGGGCTTGGAAGAGAGAGGAGAGAAGAAGGGAGGAAAAGAGAGAGGACAGAGAGAAAACAAGACAAAGAAGGACAGAGAAGAAGAGATTCTGCAATAGACAGTTGAAAAGAGTGCATGTGTGTGTCTGTGTGTATGTGTGAGAGAAAGGGAGAGAGACAGAGAGTGAGTCAGACTTTGAGGCTCTCCGCTCTTCTGTCCCTGCCTCCTCTGAATCTTTCTCTGTCTTTGTCAAAGCCCCTCACTTAAAGAAATTCAAAGATACATGAATATAAGAAACGGCATTTCTTCATTATTCCCATTTCTCCTCCTTCTTTCTGTTTTTTAAAGATTTCTCCTAGATTCATAAAGGAATATGCCCCTCTTGAAAACAATATAATAAAACTTCTCTTTCTTGACTAATCTGAAAATACTCCTATTGTATACTAATTTAAAAAAATTAAACTGAAGAACAGCCTGGCTATCATTCATCACCAAGTAAGTGTCAGATTCACAGGTAGGACTGTTACAAATCTGGAATGGGGCCCAGAGTGAGTATTTGCAACAAGCCCAACAGGTGGTTCAATTTTCTCCTCCCACAGAATATGTGGAGAGAGAAAAGTGTGGAATGAGATCCACCAAAAAGTTAACAGTTGTTATCTACAGAGGGAGGGATTAAGAAGCAACTTTATGTTGATATGTTTCTGCATTTTTGGGAATTATTTGTCACAAGTTAGGTATTACATTTATCATCGGACAAAACAATATAAGAAAGCTCCAAAATAAATACATAGTCCTAAGTTGACAGTAGGCTCATCTTGTGTAAAGATCGTGTTATCAATGCCTGACACAGCAACGGAGATGCAAGAGTTGCCAACAACTCTTTGAGAGAGAGGTTTGAGCAAAACAGATAAACGGCTGAGGTAGGCAATGGAAGCCCAGAGAGATGATAAGGAGAGACACACAGAGATAAGAAGAGATGGAAAGGAGAGATGGAGAGGTGGGACAGAGACCAAGAAAAAGACATGAGGATGATGGAGTAAGATGCAGAAAGAGAAAAATGTCAGAATAACAGATCAAAGGAGACACAGTCTCAGCGAGGGACTCAGAGAGAGAGAGAGAGTGGGAGGCAGATTCTTCTCAGAGGTATTTGGGCCAAGCAGGGCTTCCCCTCCTTGTGACCAGCTCTCTCAGCCCCAGGAGGACCTCACAGCCCCTTCTCTCCTGCCTCAGGTGTTCCAGCTCTTCTTGGACTTCCTGCAGTACTTTCCTGGCACACACAGGAAAGTCTACAAAAACCCGATGGAAATCAATGCCTTCACTGGCCGCAGTGTGGAGGAGGACCGTGAAACCCTGGATCCCAGCAACCCCTGGGACTTCATCAATACCTACCTGCTCCACATGGACAAAGTGGGGTTTGAGAGAGGAGAGTTGGAGGGGAGGGAGGAGAGGGAGGAAAATTTTGGGGTGAGAAGAAGTGAGGGAAAGACGGGCAGGGAAGAACAGATACTTGAGGAAGGGAGCTAGGAAAAGGGAGGGGAGATGTGGGAAGGAGCAGAGAGGGAGATGAAAGGAAGGAAAAAGTAGGGAGGAGAGAGAGAGATACTGAAAATACAGGACAAGGAGTAAAAATACAGCAACAGGTGAAAAGACCAAAAATGGGCAGAAAGAGTCTGGGAGAGGAAGAGAGATAAACACACCAAAGAGATGGAGAGAGAGATTGAAACAGTTCCAGACAGAGTGAAGAGAGACTAAGAGAGACAGATAGAGATATATGGTTGGACACACAGAGGATAGAAAAAAGTAAAATGAGCCAGACGGTATGAGAGACCCAGAAACAGGCGGTGGGCACCCCAAGAGACGTGTGTATTGCAAGGCTCCTGCCTCTCCTGACGTGAGCCCTATCTCTCTGGACCCAGGAGAAATCAAACCCAAACAGTGAGTTCCACCAGCAGAACCTCATCATCACTGTGCTCTCGCTCTTCTTCGCGGGCATGGAGACTGCAAACACCACTCTCTGCAATGGATTCTTGATCATGCTCAAATACCCCCCCAAAACAGGTGGGCAGGCTTGAGACAGACAATCGAGGGGGGTCTTCTGACCGCTTTTGGAAGTGCAGAAGTGAGGTTAGGTGTCCTTCGTCAACAAGAGAGGGCGTCTTCCCCTCTTATACCTAGAGCACTGCAGATTTTGAAGGATCCCCCAACCAGGCCAGCCCTTTTGGTGGATGGATGGATGAAGGAAGTGTCAATCTGTTCTCCCACTATTTTCTCTAATCAATTAAAGATCAACTCATCCATCCATCCATCTATCCATCCATCCATCTATCCATCCTTCCATCCATCCATCCATTCATTGGTCTGTCCTTTTATTCATTAATTAACCTGTATCCTCAGATTCTTTTACCTTTGATTTATTCAAAACCAATCAGTTCCATTCTTTATCTGGATTAATTGATTCCTCTGTTGATCCTCTGGAACAGTGATTAACTGAATGAACTATTTGGCATTGATTCATTCATGCATCTGTCTCTCCTTCTATGAGCTAGGTTCCATTCCTTCATCCTTCCATCAGTCGGTCTTTCAATTCATCCTTTATCCATCTATTCCTTCATTTATCCATTTAATAATTCACTCATTTATTCATCCTTGATTTATTTATCATTCAATCATCCATCCATTTTACTCTCTTTTTTACTCATTCCATCACTAATTTATTCATTCACTTATTCCTCCATATATCTGGCCATTCATCCATTCATGTGATTTATTTGTCTATGGAACATTTATTAATTAAGGATTCTCTAATTTACCTATTGATTGATATGTAAATACATATATACGTTCACTAGTGTTCTTCTATTCAGCAGTCTTTCCATTCACAAATTGATCCACTGGTTGACTGATTTATGTATTGATTTATTTATCCAGTTGTTCATAGGTTAATAGGTCTATTTCACTGTTATATTCCTGAGGAACTAGCACAGTGCCTCATCAATCATGCAAACACAGTAAATAGTGGTTTATTTTTCTACTCATCTTGGAGAATTTTGACAAGTTCATAGCCTAGAGTAAGTAATCTGAAATTCTATTCAAAATGTGGTGCATGTGGATTTGTGTGTGTCTGTGTTTACTTGTGCATGTGGGGAGAGAATCCACAACATTCATTAGATTTCAATTGGCGAGTATTCTTGTTTTCTTTCTCCCTCCTCCCCTCCACGCCAAGCTGATTTCTCTGGGGGAGGGGGGGTGTCAATAATTTAACCCTTTTCTAGAGGTATTCCTTGGCTCATTGGCCCATAGAGCAGTGTCCATGCTGAAATGCCTCTATGAAAGGAAGTTCATTGGTCCCCCTCTTCTGTGCAGAGAGAGTCCACAAGGAGATTGATCAGGTGATTGGCTCCCATTGCTCTCCAGCCCTTGATGACCAAACCAGAATGCCATACACTGATGCAGCCATTCATGAGATTCAGAGATTCTTGGACCTCCTCCCTATGAGTGTGCCCCATGTTGTCACTAAAGACATTCACTTCCACAGGTACCTCATCCCCAAGGTAAGGCCAGCGTGTCTCCCACACCTGTTTGGGGTGTGCATCCTGGGTTCACTTAATCTGCAAACTTGACCTCCTTTTGGTTTTATCACCAGGGCCCTCTCTTTTGTTTTTGGAGGTGGAGTGGGGAAGGGAATGACAATATCTTTGACCTTGTGACCCTCTCTCAGCGCACTGAAGTGTATCCAATCCTGAGCTCTGCTCTCCATGACTCACGTTACTTTGAAAAACCAGATGCCTTCAACCCTGACCACTTTCTGGATGCCAGTGGGGCACTGAAGGAGAATGAAGCTTTTATCCCCTTCTCCACAGATAAGGTGGACCTGCACTCCCTTTCCCAGACACCAGAGTGCAGGTGCCATCCTCTCCTCAAGACTATCAAGGAAAGGTCTTTGTTTAGTGAGCAGTGAGTATATACCAGTTGCTTTACCTGCACTAACCCACTCCAGTATTACTACAACCCTAGAGGGGGCTTGAGAAGTAAGATCTTGTCCTGAAGACACATCTTGGTAAGCTGGACTCTAGACAAGTATTTTAACCTTTCCACATCTCAGTATAAAATATCTGTTGAGCATTACTCTGAGCCGAATGCTCTACTGGAGCTGAAGATAATACATTGGACAAATCACATAGAGACATAGTTCCTGCCCCAAGAAATTTACGGTCTAGCAGGGGAGATGAGTGTTCATCATATGGTCACAAAATAATATCTAATTAAATGAATCAATGCTTCCCCTGTGCTTAGTACTGCTTGACACTAAGTTAGTTCTCATAGAGGTAATTATTATGATTATGATTAATCATAATTATGATAAGTGCTCTAAAGGGTGCTTTGACAGCACAAAGTAGGAGGTACTGACAACTCTTGGTAGGTTGGTGAGGAAAGGCTTACCTGAAGCACAGGCTTCTAAGCTAAGAGCTCATGGGTGAGCATCAACCGGCTGCTAGATTCCAGAAGGGGATATGGATGCAGAGCTCAGCTGAAGGGCCTTGAGTGTTGGGGGTAGTTTGGATTTATCCTGCTGATGCTGGGGAACCAGGGAGAGTCTTGACATGTTCTGGCATGTCTCTAACCCCGTTCTCCACTCTTTGGCCCAGAGTCCTCATCATTTGGTAGAAAGGCAAGACTGGAGAAACAAGTCCCTAGTCTTGAGTTCCATCAGTGACTCCAGTGACTCAGGACCCTGGCTCTGGCCAGTGCAATGGCCTCCTCCCTCATTTCACCTTAAGTGAGAGTTGGGAGCCATGTGGTGGGGTGAAGGACAATTCCTTCATTTACTTGTCCTGTCCTATGTTTAGAGACAGGCTGAGAGGTGGAGAAATAAGGACAGAGACAGAGAGACAAGGATAGAGTGAGTGAAAAACAGAGAAGAACAGAGAGAGACACAGAGGGAGATAGAGACAGGGGAGATAGTGGTGGAAAAAGACAGAGAGTGGATGTGAGACAATAGAGAGAGGAGGAGAGAGAGAGCAAGAGAAGGATAAGGAGGGAGGAGGAGAAAATAGAGGAGGAAGGAAACAGGGAAGAGGGAAAGAAACAGAAAAGAGAAAGATAAAAAAGAGAATGATGTAACGGGAGATGAAGAAATAGTAAAGGGGAGAAAAGGGATCGGTAGAGGGAGATGACAAATGAGATGGAGTGAATTGCAGATAGAATCAGATCCAAATAGACATAGACAGGGAGGTAAATAAGATGAAATACAGCAGAAAAAAGGAGAAAAGAAGAGAGACAGAGAAACAGTGTCTGATAGGAGGTATAGACAGAGAAAAAGACCGAGGCTGGCTGCCATTGGCAGAGAGAAAGACAAGCCAAACCAAAAACGTGTTAGAGCCAAAGGGACATCAAGGTGTGTCCAAATAGACACACCTCCCCAGGGATGGGGAGGATGAGGTGGGAGGGAAAGAACAGGAATCAGGCTGTTCTGGAAGGAGCTGGGTTGCAGAACAAGTTGAAAGAGAAGAACCAGCCTAGAGCTCTGCCCCGAGCATCTCTGAGCTAGTGTCTCCTGACTTCTGGATGTGCCAGAAACACGTGGACCCTTCCCCTGATCACTCCACACGGGCACAATGTCTATCAACTAGAAAGGTCTAGAAAATGACTGGAAACCCATCCTTGACATGACCTTCTAGGGTTGTCAGCTTGCCAATTAAGGTCTATGGAGGTAAAGGAGGAGGTTCTCAGTGTCTTTGCCTGAATTTTTGGCTCCCTTTGTCCTGATTTCTCTCCAAGCCAGTGGTTTATAACTTTGAGGGAGGGGGACCTTACACCGCTGAGAATCTGATGGAAGCCATTGACTCCCCTCTCGAGTTCATCATTCGTATTCACAATCTCATATACGATTTGGGGATTTTTCAGAACTCTTGAAGCACCTGGCTCTCTGGCTGAGACAAGAAGACATCCCAGAGATAGACAAACATATGCAGTGCCAGAGACATCCCCCCCCACACACCAGAAAGAAACACAAAGCACTAACAACATTTATGGGATCCTTAATACCGGCCAGAATAAAACTCTATTGTAAGAATTTTTACAAATATTAATTTCCTTAAGCTCACAATAACCCTATGAGATAGGTATGATTCTCCCCATATTAGAAATGAAGGATGTTAAAAATGTTATGCAAGAAATATGCCCAAACCTACATGTGGAGGCAAACACACACACCCCCGCCCCCACACCCAGAAGTGGGTCCTTAGATTCTGTGGGGTCACCGAACCCTTTGGAAATCTAACAGAAGCTACAAACTCTCTCCTAGAAAAATGTGCAAGGCACGTCCACTCAAAGATTTGTACCTGGATTCACAGACTTTGGGAACCCCTTAAAAATCCACCCTCAATTGCAGATTAAAGATCAATCCCATGCAAATCTGTTGCAATGGAAACAGGTGTCTGGGCTTTGGGATATGACACAGCAAAGAATGTGCACCTACCCTGTGCTCAAGTTGGTGATCCTCTGTGCCCATAGGGAAGCACATTTGCCTTGGCAAAGGCATTGATCACATTGAATTATTCCTCTTCTTCACCACCACCCTTCAGAGAACTTCTCCATGGCCAGTCCCATGGCCCCTGAGGACATTGATCTCACACCCCAGGAGAGTGGTGTGGGCAAAATACCCCCGATGTACCAGATCAGCTTCCTGCCCTGCCCTGCCAGGGCTGAGGAAGGTGGTTGAAGGATTCCAGGGTCATGAAGTATCCTCACCTCTGCAGAGAATGGTCCCTGACTCCCTCCATGTCTTCCTTCCTCTGAGAGACCTAATGCAAGCCTGTATCCTTACCCCTCCTTGGTTTCCACCTCCTTGGGAAAGTCTCTGTTGTCTCACCTCCTTCCATCATGCCACACATCTTCTAAAGATTCAAGGAGGTGTTTCCTTTCTTCTGTTAATAGAATTCCAGAGGTGGTATATGTATAGAAATGGAGGATAAAAGGGGAAACTTGGCCCAGGATATCTGCAGTTCCACTTCCCAAGCCAGAGCTCACCCTGATGACTTCTCCCGATGACTTCTCCCTTCCTCAGAACAGCCACACCCTCCACTTATCAGCTGCTTCTGCTCCATGATTTGTGCATACATGACTGTGCTTGAATCCTCTTCTTCTTAGCCCCCTGTGGTGGGCACAGTGATCATGCCCATTTTACAGACAAGTAAACAGAGGCAGGGCAGTGGTATCAGTTGTCTGAGGTCTTTCTGAGGTCACATGGCTAGTGAGTGGAGGGGCACGATTCACACTCTGTCTGTCTGGCTCTAAAACTCAAACTCTTCACCACAGCTCCTTCTCCCTCCATATATATTTAAAAATTAAATATAAAACTCACATAACATAAAATAAACCATTTGAAAGTGTATAATTTAGTGGCACTTGGTTCATTCACAATGTTGTGTACCCACCACGACTATCTAGTTCCAAATATTTTCATCACCCTGGGAGGAAACCCTGTACCCATTAGCAGACACTCCCCATTCCCCCTTCCCCTGAGCTCCTGGTGACCATCAGTCTGCTTTCTGTCTCTGTGGATTTGCGTATTCTGGATATTTCATGTAAACAGAATCACACAATGTGTGATCTTTTGTGTCTGTCCTCTTTCACTCAGCATGATATTTTTGAGGCTCAACCCCATTGTAGACCATAATTGTATGCCACCTTCATCTTCCTGTATCCTCATTCTTATTGTGTCTCCCACTACTTCCCTTTATGAAAGGACCTCCTTTGCTCATGGCCCCTGAGCTGTGTGATTCTAAACTGGTGACATGAATTCCTTTATATTCTCCTTCAAGTCCCCTGAGACTCAAATAAACATGCAAAGGCTGATGTCCTGGGTCAGGTGGTGATCCCTGCCATTTTAGGTGTGACCCACTTATTGTTAGGTCACTAGGGGTCTTTCCAGAAGGTGAGAACCTCTCCTTCACCTCAGTGCCAGTTCCATGAAGGCAAAGCCACTGTCTTATTCATCTCTGTACTCTCAGCACCTGGAAGAGTGGTTGGCATATGACAGGTGTTCAAAATATTTGCACAGGAATGACTGACTGACTGAATGAATGGCTAAATCAGGTAACCCTCAAATCCACCCAATGTAGTACTAGGCCTCCCCTATAAGACCATGTTTTCGTCTCCATATCTCCCTCTCCTCTGATGCCCAGACTAAACCCCTGTGCCCAAAGGACACAAGGTGCCCCAATTCTGAATGCCAGCTACTGTCAATCACTCATGCTGCAATGCCACCCCTCCTTTGACAAAACCGGCTGAGCGTCACCTTTGCAGTGCAACCAGCCTAAACCCAGCCTCACAATTTCCACAGTTGGCACCACCATCCTTCCTTGAGGGAGGTGCTCTCTGTCCGAGGTCATTGCCTACTACACCTCTGGCCAGCCAGGGGCAATGGGAAGGAGGCCTTAGGACCCAAACAAGATGCTAAACTCCTTGTCTGTGCAGCCCCTTCCACCTGTAGGCTTCTTATTGCATCTGGAGAGTTACCTGGAATCTACCATGGTACATTCCAGGCATCCCCTTCCCCCAAAACCATGGAAATAAAACAAGAAACAACAGAGTTACTTGCCTTTTAAGAGAGACAGTAGGAGGGAAGGCAGGCACAAGGAGGATCATGGCGTTCCTGGCCATCCTGCTCCTCAGTCATCCTCACTGGCCTCTTGCTACTATGCGGCCACCCCACCTCCCGTGGCCACCTCCAAAATATTCCTGGGTAACATTTTACAACCAAAGCACAAAGTCTTTCTCAAGTCCCTGCAGGCTGTGAGATGGGGAGGGCAAAAGAGTGGAGAGCAGGAGGGGTTGGACAGGAAACAGCTCAGAGGCAGCAAGATAGTTGAGAGTCAAACTTTGGGTGGGGCTTGGCAGGCCAGCTTGGGGATGGTCTTCTTCCAACCACAACCTGGCCTGGCTTGCCCACTAGAGAAGCTTCTGGAGTTCCTATGAGATGGAATGGAGGGAAGGTAAAATGGAGGGAGAAATTCTGATAGACTTGAGGCTTTGAGCTGTGGTCCCATGGGGATTGGGAGGGAGCGGTCCTAGAGCTCAGATATGGGGAGTCTGTGTAATTCTTAAACTCCAAAGCTGGGACGGTTTGTGGAAAAGCCAAGAGAGAAGGACACTTGGGGTGAGGGCATACATGGGAGACTTGAAGGAGGCCATGGATTTCAAGTCTCTCTTCTTCCCTGATGAGGCTGCAGTTAGTGATGTTTTGGCTACCCTGGAAGGTGTGATCCAGGTGTGAGCATTGAGGCATTTCTCGTGAGCTAGAGAGTGTTATCTACACCTGCCTCCACAGCTGCTGGAGAAATACGGGGATGTCTTCATGATCTACCTGGGGCCCTGGCCAGCCATCATCCTGTGTGGGTACGAGACAGTGAGGGAGGCAGAGGCTTTTTCTGGCTGAGGTCATATCACCGTATGTGACCACATCTTCCAGGGAACTGGTGAGTGGAGGATGAAAGTGGGGACTGGGGAGAGGATGAGGGAACACACTATGCCTTTTCCCAGCCTTCCTTGCTTGCTGAACCAATCAGGTGTGATCTTTACCAATGGAAATTCTTGGAAGGCCCTTTGACAATTCTGTCAGGCCACCTTGAGGATGGGGAATTGGAGTATGGAGGAGAGAAAAAAAGACAAGGCTCAGTGTCTGGTGGAGGAACTGCAGAAATCCCAGGGTGAGCCCTGGGCCTGTGCTGAAGGGTGGAGAGGCAGGCAGGGGGTGGGTGAGATGGGGACAGAGAGGGAGCAAAAGAACATGACAGATGGAGAAAGACCCAGGCACAGAGACAGATGGATGCAGAGACAGATGCAGAGAGAGAGACGAGATGGAGACAGAGAGAGAAATAGAGGAAGAGGATGAGGATGACAGAGTGAGGTAGGGACTGGGAAGAAAAGAGGGAGAGGCAGAGAAAGCAGACAGAGAAACAGAAAGCAGAGAGAGAGAGACAGCAAGACAGAGACAAACTGAAGACACTAACAAAGATCTACCCAGAAGCAGAAACTGCAAGGAAAAGACTTAGAAAGAAAAAAGTAAAAATAGAAATAGATCAGGGGGGACACAGAGTGTCAGTGAGGCCAAGGAGAGGGACCACAAAGAGGGCATGAAAAGAGTGAGCACAGAGAAGAAGGGGCTGAGGCTCCAAGAAGGAGTCAGGGACAAGACCAGAGAAAGACACAGGGCCATCAAGAAAGTCAGATCCAGACAGAGACGGAGAAAAACAACAAGAGATACAGAGTGGGAGACTCCCAGAAAGAAAAGTGAGGTGCAGAGACCCAGTGAAAGCTAGGCTGGCCAGCGGCAGAGAAAGAAACCAGACAGCCCAAGATGACACCAGCAAGGTCAGAGCCACCCAGAAGGGCAATTCAGGGACCCTCATGACAGACCTTACATCCCCAGGGGCATATCTGGATCCCACCTTCCTCTTTCACTCCACAATGGCCAACATCATCTGCTCCAGCATCTTTGGTGAGCGCTTTATTTACCAGGGCACCAGATTCTTACAGCTGCTAAATTCGCTGAATGAAATCTTCACCATTCTCAGCTGTTTCTATAGCCAGGGAGGCCAGAGATATCACTGTGGCCAGGAATTGAGGTGAGTGGACCCTGGGAAGGAATCAGATGCTTTCTGTCCTGAACACCAAAGCAAGAAGTCCTCAAGAGTTCAGGCTTCTGTGCACACATGTCAACACCTGCACCTCCCCAGGTGAGGTGATGGATCAGTTTAGGGGTAAGAATAAGACCTCCAACATGGGTGGACTATGAGAGAAGAAACCTCAGCAGATGTAAGAGCAGGGTGCAGCTGTTCATGCCCCACTGAGTGTGTGTGTATGAGTGTGTATGTGTGTGTGTCTGCTCAGCTAGCACCCACATTCCCCAAGTCCATGTGGTGAATGGTGCCTTTCAGATGTTTCTGTTGTGCAGTGCACAACATCAACACCAATAACAAAAGCCCAGAGAGTACAACAGGTTCTGGGGCATTCCTTGCTTCCCTGGGGGTGTTTAAACTCCTATCTGTCCTTTTGAAACTCTTTCCTGGCACACACACTCACTTGTACAGAAACATTCAAGAAATGAAAGATGTTATCACAGAGAACATGGAGAGGCACAAATGCTGGAAACATTGAGAGAAACCAGGAAATACTGGACCCCAGTACCTCAAAGGACTTCACTCATTCCTTCCTTTTACGCATAGATAAGGCAAGGACAAAGCTACATTGGGGGTGAGTGGGAAAGGGAGTGATGGACACACTACTGCCACTGAGCTCATGTGTTTGGGTACGATGTATGTGTTGTTTAAATATTGAAATAGCTAACTATGAGTTAGTAACAGTGACCCTGGCCCAACCCCACTGCCCACTATTCCTTCCTCAGCCTCCCCAGGTTTTCCTCCTGGAAAGCCTGTTAAGAGGTAACAACTAAAGAGTTAACATCTGGCCCAACAGGGGGCTTCTGAGATCCTGCTCACCCCTTCCATTTTTTTTAATTATGTTTTTGAGGTCACATTTGTTTATAACATTGTGTAAATTTCAGGTGCATATTATTATATTTCAACTTCTGTATAGACTGCATCTTGTTCACCACCACAAGTCTAGTTTCCGTTGGTCACCATACATATGTACCCCGTTAGCCCTTTCACCCTTCCCCTGCCCTCTTCCCCTTTGGTAACCACCAATCTGTTCTCTGTATCTATGTGTTTGTTTATCTTCCACAAACAAGTGAAATCACATGGTATTTGTCTTTCTTGGTCTGTGTTATTTCGCTTAGCATAATACCCTCAAGGTCTGTCCATAATTGTCACAAATGGCATGATTTTGTCTTTTTAAATGGCTGAGTAGTATTCCATTCTCTCTATATAACACATCTTTATCCATTCATCCATTGATGGACACATATTTTGTTTCCAATCTTGGCTATTGTGAATAATGCTCCTATGAACATTTTTGAATTGGTGTTCTCATGTTCTTTGTATAAAGACCTAAAAGCAGAATAGGTGGATCACATGGTATCTCTATTTTTAATTTTTTGAGAAATCTCCATACTGTTTTCCACAGTGGCCACACCAGTTTGTATTCCCAACAGAAGTATTTGAGGGTTCCGTTTTCTCCACATCCTCTTCAATACATGTTATTTCTTGTCTTCTTAATAATTTTCATTGTGATGGGTGTGATATGATATCTCATTGTGGTTTTGATTTACATTTCCCAAATGATTCGTGATGTTGAATATCTTTTGCCTGTTGGCCATCTGTATATCTTCTTTGGAAAAATGTCTGTTCATATCCTCTGCCCATTTTTTCATCAGGTTGTTGGCTTTTTTTTGTTGTTGAGTTGTATGAGTTTTTATATATTTTGGAAATTAACCCCTTGTCAGATATACAGTTTGCAAATATTTTCTCCCTGTGGTGGGTTGTCTTTTCATTTTGTTGATGGTTTCCTTTGCCTTGCAGAAGCTTTTTAGTCTCACATAGTCCCTTTTGTTTATTTTTTCTTTAGTTTCCCTTGCCTGAGGAGTCCCCTCCCATTCTGATTCCTCAGAGACCCATATCTGTTCTGATTGGTCAGAGCCCCATGTCTGTTATGACTAGTCACAGCCCATGTCTGTTCTCATTGGTTGGAGGCTGATGTCTGTTCTGATTGGTCTGGTAAGACTCATACAAGTTGTTAAATATCTTCAATATTACCTCTGGATATACAGCTGCAAGAGCCAATCAGGAAAGCAAAGGCACCAAAGGACAGAGAAGATAATAACAAAAAATTAATCCCTAAGTTTATTGACCACTTACATACATAATTTCAAAACAACCCTAGGGGATGAACTGAGGCATCACCTCAGATGTTAAGAGAGGTTAAGTTCCTTGCTCAAGGGCACACAGCTAGTAAATGGTAGGGCCTGAGCTTGATTCCAGTCAGTTTGGCCCCAGAGCCCACCCTTTTGCTCCTTTGTTTCCCTTGAATAGAAAAAAAAGGATATAGGGAAAAAGAAAAACCAGCACAGAGTAACAAGAGAGTGAGTGAAGAGAAAAGAAGATCCAGAAACTAAAATGGATGCAAGAGGAGGCATCAAGGATTGTCCATTGCTACCCTCATGAATGCTCTGATCCTGAGAGAGTTCCACCATAAGAATAATGTCCATACCTTGCTCTCGCTGTTCTTCACTGGCATGGAGACCTCCAGAACCACTCTCCTACGTGCTTCTTCTCCTTCTTAAGAACCCAGATGTCTTAGGTTAGCTGGGCTTATGGTTGGTGGAGGCCAGATAGCTGTGGGTCTCTGAGGCCATGCTGGAAGGGGCTGGGTGATGGATGAAGACAGACAACTTCTGTCCTGATCAGTGTGAAAAAAATCCATCCCGTAGGGATCTGTAACTTATAATGAAGCTTTGCTGCTGACAGAGCTCTTTGAAGTTGACAAGGTACTTCACAGTTTGCAAAATGCTTTTCATTCAATGAAGCACCCTCTGGTTTAGGAGGTACTCTTGTGCTTATGAAATATTTTGGAATTTGCAAAAACACTTGGGAGGTTGTAAGGTTCTTTATGGTTTACAAAGCATGCTCCAGTCACAAAGCATTATCATTCACAGGACATTTTGCAGTCTACAAAAGCAGGTGGCTCTTGACAGAACACTTTGAGGATGGCAAAGAACTTAACTATTTGGAGTATATTGCTGGTTTACAGCTAATTAAAAAGGCTCTCAATTGGTTCTCGTTTGGATGGTCTGCAGATCAGACTTTCGGAAAGTTTCATCTCATCAAAAATGTTTATTTTAGAGATAATGAATTTACATCGGAACTGACTTATCCAAGATCATATAGCAAATCAGGGAGACAGAAGGACAAGTCCTCAGTTGCAGCTACAATGCATTTTTAGTTTTTTGTTTTTTTTTAAAAAAGGTGCCTTAAGTGTTGAATGAATTTCGACCCAACCACCCTTACCCAAATGATCCCTCTCATAACTACAGTGGAAACATCAGACAAGACTTTTTGACAAAGAAGCCATCAACTTTCTTTCTTGATACTTTCATTGAGCAGGAAAAATAACCCAATGCTCTAGTAAACAATTCATAAGACCTTCCTCCAAGTCTGCAGGTCATTTTTTTGGTGACTTGGCTAAGCCCACTGTTATAGGCATTAATTGACCTTCTTCCAACCCTCACCATTCTTAGAGAAAATCTAGGAGACAGTGATTGGCCCACACCATCTCCCAGCCCTTTAAGGTCAGGCAAAAATGCCTTATACAGATGACATGATTCACAAGATTGAGAGATTCAGTGACTTCATCCCCACAGGTGTCCCATACTCTGTCATCAAGGACACTGATTTCTGGGATATCATCTCCTTAAGGTGAGACCAGCAGGACCACAGAATCTTGGATGGAAGGTGCTGTCTGCCTGCAGTCTTATACTCCGTGTCTCTGGCTGTTGGACTGAAATGAGAACTTTTATTTCCAGGTTTATATGTGAGGGAGAGGGATTTTAGAAATATAGAAAATTTCTCTCCCTTCTCTCTGTCTTATGTTTTACCTTTATTAGATGTTAGATTTTCTGAAAAAAGTACCATTTACTTAGTGAAACTTGTTATACAATAGAGCTTTTTTTCCTTTGTGAGGAAGTTTGGCCCTGAGCTAATATCTGTTGCCAATCTTCCTCTTTTTGCTTGAGGAAGAGTGCTGCTGAGCTAACATCTGTGCCAATATTCCTCTATTTTATGTGGGATGCCAGCACAGCATGGCTTGATGAGCAGTGCTAGGTCTGCACCTGGGATCTGAACCTGCAAATCCCGGGTTGCAGAAGCTGAGCATGTGAACTTAAGAAGTAAGCCACGGGGCTGGCCCCCAAAATAGAGCTTTTTTAAAAAAACTATTTTATCGTGTCTCCTACTTTCCTCCTTCAGGAGAAGGCATTCACAATTTGATGTTTCTCCTTCCACACTTTCTTTGAATTATATGAACATATACCTCATATATACACATATACAAAAAGATCGGGTCATACTGTATCTATCACTTTGGAACTTGTGTGTACAGTGTGCATGTCTCCTTCCCCTCCTGTCTTTATGTTCATACTAATACAATTTTAAACTTGTTTTTATTTTGTGTCTGTGTCTGGCTTTCATTTTATAATATGAGTATGCTGTTGATATAATTTCAGGTCAATGCCTATGGTTCTAATTCATTTTTTCCATGGTTGCAAATGTTCCTGAGTATAGATGTACATAGGGGTGATACTCACAATATCTAACATCCAATAGGCACCACCCATAAGATTGTATTCCAGCCCTTGTGCAGGAATCGGTTCCTTGGAGGCCTCCACTGAGCCAGATGTGACCTTTTTAGTTGATGGACCGTGAGGAAGTCCAAAGGGTCATTGAGAAGAAGGGTAAGGGTGGTCGCTGGAGATTCCTGGAGAGCTCTGGACAGCATGTTAACCAGAAGGGGCAGAATTATCTCAACTCATTATTTTGGCAATTATTTTATCCACCAACTGTAGACCATACAGTGGGTAAAGCTTATTATCACCTGTGGGTGTACCATCATTGATTCAGCTCCTCCTTGTTGATGGTCATTTGGATCCTCTTGGCTTTGATGCCCTCTTAGGACACTACTGTGTTCGCTATCCTGAGCTCTGTCTTCCAAGCCTCAGGACACTTTGAGAAGCCACACACCTTCCACCATGGCCGTTTCCTGGATGCAGAGGGCAACTTCAGGAAGCAGGAAGCTTCATTCCATTCTCCATGGGTAAGTGGTGCCCTGTCCACATTATGAAAATGCCTGCTCACCTCCTCTTCTATGTGTGATTTTTCTCCCTTTGTCCAACCGCAAACAGTGGGTGAACATTTTGATAAATATGAGGATTATGAAGGAAAGAGAAAGCAAGACATCTACAGACACAAAGATATTGTGAGGGGGATGAGAGAGAGGAGGTATGATGGGGAGAAATTTGGAGACTAAGTCAGTGATGGAGATAACATGAAAGACAACGACACATACATGCACATGCATACACAATAGACACACAAATCATCCATTATAAGCACCTGCGATGAGCCAAGAATTGGGAAAGCTATTTTTAGATTTTTTTTCAAAATAAAAATAACTTTATTTTTTCTAATTTTTATACAAACAAGGAAGTAAAGTTGTAAGTGAAAATCACCTGCAATTCCCCACCAAAGTCATATCTGTTAATGCTGTGGAAGATGTCCTTCCAAATTTTTTATTAAATATGTTTACATACACCAAGGTAGGTGATGGGTGGATGGATAGATAGACAGGTGATAGATAGATAGATGGTACATAGATAGACAGATAAGTAGATGATGATGATGATGATGATGATGATAGATAGATAGATAGATAGATAGATAGAAAGATAGATGATAGGGAGGTAGATCAAGGAAAGGGAAGAGGGAAAAAAGAGAACAGAAGGGAAGAAAAAAGAAGGAAATTTCAATGATTTATTTTTGTGAACCAATTGTTAAAATCCAAGCACCACACTAGGGTGCAGCCCAGGAAGCACTTATGGCACAAAAATTTGGGGATTCCTCACTCTCAGTGTTGTGCAAGTGCCCTGATCCATTCACCTACCAAATAATTCAAATTTTAGCCACTGGCTTGTAATTTATCTTATGCTAAAATTTTAATTCTCCTTAAATCTCTTTCTGGCATATTTATATTTTGGTGTATTTTGCCACAGGTTCTTCCTCTTTTAGAAATTTCAATAGCATTTGGTGTTGAGAATTCTCTAATATCTTTTCAGCTCCTGACCAGGTGATCAAATTGTTTTTCTCCTTTGACCTGTTAAAAAAATAGTAGATATCCTAGTGTTGAGTCAGGCACTCTCTTGTAGAGCTGGAGCAAGAGAGGCCCAGAGGGGAGGGGTTGACCAAGGCTCCATAGGAAGCCATGGTCTATGTTATTCAGGGCAGGCTAGGCTGTGATAAACAACTTGAATACCTCAGCAGCTTAAAACCTAAAAGTTGACCTTCACATGGGGATGGTTTCAAGATGGCAGTGTAGGCAGACTCTGAACTCATCTCCTCCCATAGACACAATGAATTTATGACTGCTCTTGGAACAATTACCCCTAAGAGAGAACTGAAAACCGGATAAAAAGAATCCTGAAAACCATGGACTGTGCTGACAGGTGGAAGAGAGAAAAAGCAGGTTTCTGGAGAGAAAAAGCAACCTTTGATCCATGACACCTCATGGCTGGCCAGGAGCAACCTTAAGGTATGAAGCCTTCCCTGGAGGAATCAGGGATCTGAGTAGGGAAGCATTACCACAATAAACAGCTTTTGGACTCAGCACAAGTGCATAATATCTGACTTTGCTGGCTATTAACTACCACGGGAAATACCCCCAGAAAAGCTGTCAGACATAATGGAAAGAAAAGCCTGCTCTTAATTGGGGCCACACACAAATTCACCCATTTTGGAAAGCAACCTAAAATAACCAGAAAGAAAGGTGCACAGTCCTTTGGTGAAAAGAGACTCACCTGGTAGGCTTTGGGTGCATCTTGGTGAGAGGTGAGGCCTCTCCAGAGACTGAGGCATTGGAAGCAGCCATTATTTTGACCTAGTGCAGACATGCTGACACAGACGCTGGCAGATGCCATTGGAGTTCTTCCCCTGGAGCCCAGGGGTCTGCTCCACCTACTAGAGCACTGATTTAATCCAGCTTGGCCATGGCAGGCAGCCCACTCTAGGAAGTGGCCCCATCCAACATCAAGCCCTCAGGTAACTTGTGGGCTGGCATAAGTGAGGCACCTGGAATCTCTGCAGCAGACAAGTGGGTCTGCCTCTGGGGACAAGGCATGCATGAGAGGCAGGCCTGCATTGGTGGAGTGTGTGGAGCCTCTGCAGTATGGTGAGTGGGTCCACTTCAGTGGGTCAGGGCACACGCACAGGGCAGGACTACATTGAAGGAGTATGTGATCCTATAGGTGGTGGGGCCTGACAGCTGCAGCTGACTTGTGCTTCTCAAACAGCCACATAAGGGATTTTCCCCACCTTCCAAAGCCTGAAGCAATTGGGTCCTCCCATGCCTGGGGCCAGCCCCACTCAGCTGCAATCCTGAGAGAGCTGACAAAAGCCTTGCAGGCCAGAGGCCTGCAGTGATTGTAAGCCCCTGAGCTTAGGAAGCAGCCACAGTGGGGGCCTTCTCACTTAACAGAAAAACTGCCACAGAAGTGTGCTACTAGGCTTTTCAGCCAACCGTGCTGGAGCTCCCCATGCCTGATAATGTGACTGAAGAGTCCATAGCAGCCACACAGAGCTGAGCATTCCAACCAGCCAGCTAGAGGCACAGCCTAGCCTCCCTAGGAACCTGTAGCAAGAGCAAGGCTGCAATAACAGAAGGACACACTTAGTCAAGACAGGGGACACTCCTGGAACATTTGGAACTGGTGATGAGAAGGAAGCATACTGCTGGGCCTTGTAAGGCATCTCTTACATAAGGCCACCTCTCCAAGATAGGGAAATGTAGCTGCCCTACCTAAGACATAGATATAAGACCAGAGAAAGAGGCAAAATGAGAAGACAAAGGCATACATTCCAAGTAGGGAACAGGACAAAAATCCCAGAAAAAGAACTAAAGGAAACACAAATAAAAAATCTATTTGAGAAAGAGTTCAAACAAATAGTTATAAAGACACTCACTGATCTTGGGAGAAGAATGAATGAACTCAGTTAGAACTGAAACAAAGAACTGGAAAATATAAAAAAGAACCAATTGGGGTTGACCTGGTGGCACAGCAGTTAACTTCACATGTTCTGCTTTGGCGGCCTGGGGTTTGCTGGTTCAGATCCTGGGTGTGGAGCTACTCACTGCTTGTCAAGCCATGCTGTGGTAGGCATCCCACATATAAAGAAGAGGAACATGGGCATGGATGTGAGCTCAGGGCCAGACTTCCTCAGCAAAAAGTGGAAGATTGGTAGCAGATGTTAACTCAGGGCTAATCTTCCTCTAAAAAAATTAAAAAAAGAAAAAGAATTAAAAAAAACCCAATAAGAATGGAGAGTACAGGAATGGAAATGAAAAATTCACTAGAGGGACTCAATAGCAGAGTAGATGATATAGAAGAATGGATCAGCGAGCTGGATGGGAGGAAATCACCCAAGCTGAACAGATAAAAGGAAAAAGAATTAAAAAGAATGAGGACAGTCTATGGGACCTCAGGGACAACATCAAGCACACTAACATCCATTTTATAGGTGTCCTAGAAGGAGAAGGGAGAGAAAAAGGGGCAGAGAATCTATTTGAAGAAATAATAGCTGAAAACTTTCCAAAGCTGAGGAAAGAAACAGACATCCAGGTACAGGAAGCACAGAGAGCACCAAGCAAAATGATCTCAAAGAGACCCACACAAAGACACATTGTAGTTAAAATGTCAAGAACTAAAAATAAGGAGAGAATCCTAAAAGATATGAGAGAAAGGCAACAAGTTATATACAAAGGAAACCCCATAAGGCTATCAGCTGACTTCTCAGCAGAAACTTTACAGGCTAGAAGAGAGAGGCATGATATATTTAAAATGCTGAAGGGAAAATACACTACCTGGCAAGGTTATCATTCAGAATGGAAGGAGAGATAGAGAGTTTATTAGACAAGCAAAAACTAAAGGAGTTTATCACCAAGAAACCAGCTTTGCAAGAAATGCTAATAGGACTAATTTAAGTGGAAAAGAGAAGATCAAAAATAGGAATAAGGAAGTCATCAAAAAAAGCACAATGAAATCACTGGTAAAGGCAAATATACAATAAAAGTGGTAGATCAACCACCTATGAAGCTAATACGAAAGTCAAAAGAAAAAAGTACAAAAATGATCTCTTTCCGTGATAAGAGGGTAATGAAACACATGCAAAAAATATAGGTTAGATATGATATCAAAAACATAAAATGTGTCAGGAGGAGAGTAAAAGAGTAAAGCTTTTAGCAAGAGGCCAAACTAAGGAGACCACCAACTTAATATATATTATATATACATAGGTTATTATATATGAACCTTATGGTAATCACAAACCAGAAACCTACAATAAATATGCAAAAAATTAAGAGAAAGGAACCCAAACATAATACTAAAGAAAGCCATGAAACCGCAAGGGAAGAGAGCAAGAGAAGAAGAAAGGAACAGGGGCTGGCCCCATGGCTGAGTGGTTAAGTTCGCGTGCTCCGCTGCAGGCGGCTCAGTGTTTCATTGGTTCGAATCCTGGGCGCGGACATGGCACTGCTCATCAAACGCTGAGGCGGCATCCTACATGCCACAACTAGAAGGAGCCACAACTAAGAATATACAACTACGTACTGGGGGACTTTGCGGAGAAAAAGGAAAAAATAAAATCTTTAAAAAAAAAAGAAAGGAACAGAGAAGAACTACTAAAACACCAAGAAAAAATGCGATAAAATGACAATAAGTACATTCTTATCCATAGCTACTGTATTATTATTTTTTGAAACAATTATTTTATTTTTTTATTGCAGTAACATTGGATTATAACATTATATAACTTTCAGGTGTACATCGTAATATATTTCGAACTCTGTGCAGATTACATCGTGTTCACCACCCAAAGAATAAGTATAATCCATCACCATACATGTGAGTCTGATCACCCCTCCCCCGCTACCCCTCTGGTAACCACCAATCCGATCTCTGTCGCTATGTGTTTATTTTTCATTGTTTTCCCCTTCTACTTAGGAGTGAGATCATATGGGATTTGACTTTCTCCCTCTGACTTATTTCACTTAGCATAATACCCTCAAGGTCCATCCATGTTGTCACAAATGGCAGGATTTCATCATTTCTTTGACTAAGTAGTATTCCATCGTGTATAAATACCACATCTTCTTTATCCATTTGTCCCTTGATGGGCACCTAGGTTACTTCCAAGTATTGGCTATTGTGAATAAGGCTGCAATGAACGTAGGGGTGCATGTATCTTTACGCATTTGTGTTTTCAAGCTCTTGGGATAAGTATCCAGTAGTGGAATAGCTGGATCACATGGTAGATTCTTAATTTTCTGAGGAATCTTCATAGTGCTTTCTGTAGTGGCTGCACCAGTTTACACTCCCACCAGCAGTGTGCGAGTGTTCCCTTTTCTCCACATCCTCTCCAACACCTGTTTCCTGTCTTGCTAATTATAGCCATTCTGATTGGAGGGAGGTGATATCTCATTGTAGCCTTGATTTGCATTGCCCTGATAGTTAATGATGTTGAACATGTTTTCATGTGTCTGTTGGCCATCCATATATCTTCTTTGGAGAAATCTTTGTTACGTCTTTTGCCCATTTTTTAATTGGGTTGTTGGGTTTTTTTTTTTGTTGAGATGTATGAGTACTTTGTATATTTTGTATATTAACCCCTTATCTGATATATGGTTTGCAAATATCTTCCCCCAATTGTTAGGTTGTCTTTTCGTTTTGTTGATGGTTTCCTTTGTTGTGAAGAAGATTTTTAGTTTGATGTAGTCCCATTTGTTTGTTTTTTCTTGTTTCCTTTGCCCGGTCAGACATGGTACTTGAAAATATGCTGTTAAGATTGATGTCAAAGAGCATGCTTCCTATGTTTTCTTCCAGAAGTTTCATGGTTTCAGGTCTTACATTCAAGTCTTTAATCCATTTTGAGTTGATTTTTGTGCATGGTGTAAGAGAATGGTCTACTTTCATTCTTTTGCATGTGGCTGTCCAGTTTCCCAAGACCGTTTATTGAAGAGACTCTCCTTTCTCCAATGCATGCTCTTGGAGCACTTGTTGAAAATTAGGTGTCCATATGTGTGTGGGTTTATTTCTGGGCTCTTGATTCTGTTCCATTGATATGTGTGTCTGTTTGTGTGCCAGTACCATGCTGCTTTGGTTATTATGGCTTTGTAGTATATTTTGAAATCAGGGAGTGTGATACCTCCAGCTTTGTTCTTTTTCCTCAAGATTCCTTTGGCTATCCGGGGTCTTTTGTTGTTCCGTATAAATTTTAGGATTCTTTCTTGTATTTCTGTGAAAAATGTTGTTGGAACTTTTTTCAGGATTGCATTGAATCTACAGATTGCTTTAGGAAGTATGGACCTTTTAACTAAGTTAATTCTTCCCATCCAAAATCACAGAATATCCTTCGACTTCTTTGTGGTTCAATTTCTTTCAACAATGTTTTAGTTTTCAGTGTACAGATCTGTCACCTCTTTGGTTAAGTTTATTCCTAGGTATTTTATTCTTTTTTTGCAACTGTAAATGGGATTGTATTCTTAATATCTCTTTCTTCTACTTCCTTGTTAGTGTATAGAAACACAACCAATTTTCGTATGTTGATTTTGTATCCTGAGACTTGACTGTATTAATTTATTATTTCTAAAAGTTTTTTAGTGTGTTCTTTTGAGTTTTCCTTATATAAAATCATGTCATCTTCAAAGAGTGACAGTTTCACTTCTTTTCCAATATAGATCCTTTTTATTTCATGTTTTTAAAAAAGACTTTATTTTTTCATTTTCTCCCCCAAATCCCCCAGTACATAGTTGTATACTTTAGTTGTGGATCCTTCTAGTTGTGGCCTGTGGGATGCCACCTCAGCATGACTTGATGAGCGGTGCCATGTCCCTGACCAGGATCTGAACAGGCGAAACCCTGGGCTGCCATAGAAGAGTGTGTGAACTTAAACACTCTGCCATGGGGCCGGCCCCTTATTTATTTTTCTTGCCTGATTGCTCTGGCTAAGACTTCCAATATTATGTTAAATAAGAGTAGTGAGTGTGGGCATCCTTCTCTGGTTCCTGTCCTTAGAGGGGCAGCTTTCAGTTTTTCTCCATTGAGAACGATATTAGCTGAGGGTTTGTCATATATGGCCTTTATCATGTTGAGGTATTTTCCTTCTATACCCGTTTTATTTAGAGTTTTCATCATAAATGATTGCTGTATCTTGTCAAATGCTTTCTCTGCATCTATTGAGATGATTATGTGATTTTTATTCTTCATTTTCTTAATGTGGTGTATCATGTTGATTGATTTGCGGATGTTGGACCATCCCTCTATCCATGGAATAAAACCCACTAGATCATGATGTACGATCTTTTTAATGTATTGTTGTATTCGATTTGCTAGTATTTTGTTGAAGATTTTTGCATCAATGTTCATCAGTGATATTGGCCTGTAAGCTTCTTTTTTTGTGTTGTCCTTCTCTGGTTTTGGTATTAGGATAATGTTGACTTCATAGAATGAGTTAGGAAGGCTTCCTTCCTGTTTAATATTTTGGAAAAGTTTGAGAAGGATCGGTATTAAGTCTTTGAATGTTTGGTAGGATTCATCAGGGAAGCCATATGGTCCTGGACTTTTATTTTTTGGGAGGTTTTTGATTACTGTTTCCATCTTATTACTGGTGATTGGACTATTCAAATTCTCTACTCCTTCTTGATCCAGTTTTGGAAGGCTGTATGATTCTAACAATTTATCCATTCCTTTAGATTATCCAATTTGTTGACGTAGAGCTTTTCATATTATTCCCTTATAATCTTTTGTATTTCTGAGGTGTCTCTTGTAATTTCTCTTTCATTTCTGATTCTATTTATCTGAGCATTCTCTCCTTTTTTCTTTGTGTGTCTAGCTAAAGGTTTGTCAATTTTGTTTATCTTTCAAAGAACCAGCTCTTGGTTTCAATAATTTTTTCTGTTGTTTTTCAAGTCTCTATTTCATTTATTTCTGTTCTGACTTTTATTATTTCCTTCCTTCTGCTAATTTTGGGGTGTTTGTTCTTGTTTTTCCAGCTCCTTAGGTGCCCTGTTAGATTGTTTGTTTGGGATTTTTCTTGTTTGTTGAGGTAGGCCTGAATTGCTTTAAACTTCCCCCTTAGATCGTCTTTTCTGTACCCCATACATTTTGGCATGTCGTGTTTTCATTTTCATTTGTGTCCAGGTATTTTTTGATTTCTCCTTTGATTTCTTCATTGACCCAATCGTTTTTCAGTGGCATTTTGTTTAATCTCCACTTTTTTTGGCTTTTCTGATTTCTTCCTGTAGCTGATTTCTAGTTTCATACTTTTTTTGTCAGAAAAGATGCTTGGTGTTATTTTGATCTTCTTAAATGTATTGAGACTTGTTTTGCGGCCTAATATGTGATCAATCCTAGAGAATGTTCCATGTGCATTTGAAAAGAATGTGTATTCTGCGGTTTTTGGATGGAATGTTCTATATATATCTACTAAGTCTATCTGGTCTAATGTGTCATTTAAAGCCAATGTTTCCTTATTGATCTTCTGTTTGGATGAGCTATCCATTTGTGTAAGTGGAGTGTTAAAGTCACCTACTATTATTGTGTTATTATCATATTATTGTGTCTATTTCTCCTCTTATGTCTGTTAATAATTGTTTTATATATTCAGGTGCTCCTCTGTGTGCATATATATTGACAAGTGTTATATTTTCTTGTTGGATTGTCCCTTCATCATCATATAGTGCCCTTCTTTGTCTCTTGTTACAGTTTTTGTTTTAAAGTCTATTTCGTCTAAGTATTGCTACCCCCTCTTTCTTTTCTTTGCCATTTGCAGAGAGTATCATTTTCTGTCCTTTCACTTTCAGTTTGTATCTTTAGGTCTGAAGTGTGCCTTTTGTATGCAGCATATATATAGGTCTTGTTTTTTTTATCCAATTGGCCACCCTATGCCTTTTGACTGGAGCATTTAGTCCATTGACATTCAAAGTAGGTATTGATAAAAGTGTATTTATGGCCATTTTATTTTTTTTCTGGGTGTTTTAGTAGTTCTCTGTTTGTTTTTTCTTCTCTTGCTCTCTTCCCTTGTGGTTTGATGGCTTTCTTTAGTAGTATGTTTCATTTCTTTCCTCTTACTTATTTTTTTTTTTTTACTTATTATGGCTTCCTGGTTTGTGATTACCATAAGGTTCCTAGACAATATTCTACCTACATAGCAATCTATATTGAGTTGATAGTCTCTTTAGTTGACCTCTTTCTAAAAGCTCTACTCTCTTACTCCCCTCCTCCCACATTTTATGTTTTTGAAATTATATCTAATCTCTTCTTTTGTGTGTGTCTATCCATTACCCTCTTATCATTGAAATAGGTAATTTTAGTACTTTTGTCTTTTAACCTACATATTATCTTCATAGGCAGTTGATCTGATACCTTTACTATATTTTTCCCTTTATCATTGATTTTATTGCCTGGTTTGTTTATTTTCTTTTGATAATTTTTTTAATCCCTATGTGTGGTCTTCTCTTTCCCTCTTAAATAATTCCCTTCAGTATTTCTTGTAGAACTGGCTTGTTGGTGATAAAGTGCTTTAATTTTTGCTTGTCTGGGAAGCTCTTTATCTCTCCTTCCAACCCAAATGATAACCTTCCTGGATACAGTATTCTTGGCTGTAGGCTTTTTCCTTTCAGCACTCTAAATGTGTCACACCACTCTCTTCTAACATTTAAGGTTTTGGCTGAAATGTCAGCCGATAGCTTTATGGGATTTCCTTTGCATGCCACTTGTTGCCTTTCTCTTGCTGTTTTTATGATTCTCTCTTTATCTTTAATTTTGGATAGTTTAATTATAATGTGTCTTAGTGTGGCCCTCTTTGAGATTTTTCTTGTTTGGTGCTCTCTGTGCTTCTTGTACTTGGGTGTCTATTTCCTTCTTTAGGTTAGGAAAGTTTTCAGCTATTATTTCTTCAAATAGATTCTCTGCCCCCTTGTCTCTCTCTTCTCCTTCTGGGACACCTATAATACGAATGTTAGTGTACTTGATGTTGTCCCAGAGTTCCCTTAGACTGTTCTCATTCTCTTAAATTCTTTTTTCTTTTATCTGTTCACCTTGGGTGATTTCCTCTTGTCTTTCTTCAACCTCGCTGATCTGTTCTTCTGCATCCTCTACTCTGCTATTGAGTCCCACTAATGAACTTTTCATTTCCAGTGTTGTATTCTTCCTTTCTGATTGGTTCTTTTTTATATTTTACAATTCATTGTTGACGTTCTTACTGTGTTCATCCAGTCTTCTCCCAATATCAGTGAGCATCCTTATGAGTTTTTGTTTGAACTCTTTGTCAGGTAGATTTCTTATTTCTGTTTTATTTTGTTCTTTTTCTGGGGTTTCGTCTTGTTCCCTTGCTTGGAATGTATTCCTTTGCCTCCTCATTTTGCCTCTTTCTCTTTGCTTATATCTATGTATTAGGTGAGTCGGCTTTGTCTCCTGATCTTGGAGAATTGGCCTTATGTAAGAAATGTCTTTTGAGGCCCAGCAGTGTTCATCCCTCTCATCACCAGTCCAAGTGATCCAGGAATGACTCCTGTTTGGGCTACTTGTGTCCTGCTGTAACAGGCTTGTTGTTACTGCAGGTACCCAAGGAGTCTAGTCTTTCCCTTCCTGGCTGGCTGTTTGTAAATTGGGTTTGGGGAGCCCCAGCACCGTTGGCTGCAAGGACTAATAGCACACTCTTATTTCAGTTTTCCTTTTAATTGATAAGGTACCCAGTGTGGCTGATTGGTAGCCTCAAGTGCTTAAAGTTGCTGTAGGCCTCAGGCCTGCAAGGTTGTTGTCAGCTTTCTTAGGATTGCAGCTGGGTGTGACTGGCCCTAGGCATGGAGCACTCAATTGTTTCAGGCTTTGGAAGGTGGGGCCTATACTCTTTGTGGCTGTTTTTGAAGCACAGGTCTCCTGCCAGTGTTAAGACACACCTCACACAGGTCCACACACACCATCAACACAGCCCTAGTCTGTGCACACTTCCTGACACCCTGGACTGTACCCCTTTGTGCCACTGCAGAGGCTCCCACCTCTCCACCATCGCCCCCCACAGTTCATCTGGTCCTCACACTGGCCCAGCCCCACAGAGGTGGACACACTTGTCTGCCTGTAGAGGATTAAGGCACCCAGTCAATGCAGGCCAAAAAGTAGCCTGAGGGATTGCTGTTGGGTGGGGCCAGTTCCTAGAGTGGGCTGACTGCCTTGGCTGAACTGTGTTAAATCTGCACTCTAGTGGGTGTGGCAGACCCCTCAGCTATCAGGCCAGGGAAAGTACTCCAATGGTGTCTGCCAGGGTCTGTGTCAGCATGTCTTTACTACATCACAACAATGGCCACCAGCAATGTCTCAGTCTCTGGAGAGGTCTCACCTCTCACTGTGATGAACCCAGAGCCAACCAGGTAAGTCTCTTTTCAACAAAGGACTGCATAGCTTCCTTTTTGGTGATTTTAGTTTGCTCTCTCAGATGGGTGAATTTGTGTGTGGGCCCTTTAAGAGCTGGGTTTTTTTTTTTTTTTGGCTTTCGTCTCATAGCTTTTCTGAGGTATTCCCCATTGCAGTTAATAGGCAGTGAAGCCAGATAGTATGACACTCATCTCAGTTGTACTGAGTCTGAAGGATGCTTATAGCAGTAACGCGCCCCTCCTCAGATCCCCACTTCTCCATGGAGGGCTGTGTACTTTAGGTTGCCTCCTACTCTACTGGCTGTGAAACTCTGCTGCTCAGGAAGGTGGATTTTTTTCCCTTTAGAAGGAATTTCTGTCTCAGTCAGGACTGTCCTTTGTTGTGGAGGTTCTTTTTGTCCAGTTTTCAGTTTTCTCTCCAGGATAATTTTTCCAAGAATAGTTGTAACCTGGTTGTGTTTGTGGGAGGAGGTGAGTTCAGAGTCTATGTACGCTGCCATCGTGACTAGCTCTCTCAACAGCTACATTAAATGTCAATAGACTAAATTCTCCAATCAAAAGGCATAGGGTGGCCTATTGGATAAAAAACAAGACCCGCTTACGTGCCGCCTGCAAAAGACACACTTCAGACCTAAAGACACTCACAGACTGAAAGTGAAGTGATAGGAAAAGATACTCCATGAAATGGCAACGAGGAGAAAGCTTGGGTAGCAATACTTATGGGAGACAAAATAGACCTTAAAACAAAAACTGTAACAAGAGACAAAGAAGGGCACTACATAATGATAAAGGGAACAATCCAACAAGAGGATATAATGCTTGTAAATATCTATGCACCCAGCATAGGAGCAGCTAAATATATAAAACAATCCTTAAAAGAAATAAAAGGAGAAACAGACAGTAACACAACAATAGTAGGTGACTTTAACGTACCACTTACACCAATGGATAGATCATCCAAACAGAAGATCAATAAGGAAACATTTGCCTTAATGACTCATTAGACCAGTTGGCTTAGCAGACATATACAGAAGATTCCACACAAAATCCGCAGAATACACATTCTTTTCAAATGCACATGGAGCACCCTCAAGGATAGATCACATATTAGGCCACAAAACAAGCCTCAATAAATTTAAGAAGATTGAAATACTATCAAGCATCTTTCCTGACCACGATGGTATGAAGCTAGAAATCAACTACAGGAAGAAAATCGGAAAAGCCACAAAAACGTGCAGATTATACAAAGTGCTCTGAAAAACGTTTCAATGAAGAAATAAAAAAATACCTGGAAACAATTGAAAATGAAAATACAACATGCCAAAATTTATTGGCGATAGCAAAAGTGGTTCTAAGAGAGAAATTTATAGCAATGTAGTGCTACCTCAACAAATAAGAAAAATCTCAAATAAACAATCAACCATGCAACTAAAAGAACTGGAAAAAGAAGAACAACAAAGGTGAAAAATCAATAGAAGGAAAGAAATAATAAAATTCAGAGCAGAAATAAATGAAATACACACTAAAATAACAACAGACAAAAATCATTGAAACTAAATGCTGTTTCTTTGGAAAGATAAAACAATTGACAAGTCTTTAGCTAGACTAAGCAAAAGCAAAAGAGAGGAGGCTCAAATAAATAAAATCAGAAGTGAAAGAGGAGAAATTACACCGAATACCTCAGATATACAAAAGATTATAACAGAATTCTATGAACAACTATATAACAACAAACTTCATAATCTAGAAGATATGGAAAAAGTCTTAGAATCACACAATCTTCCAAAGCAGAATAAAGATGAAATAGACAATTAGAATAGAATAATTACCTGTAAGGAGACCAACACAAATCAAAAACCTCCCCATGGATCTTGTCAAGATAGCAGCAGAAGCAGACTCTGAACTCATCTCCTCCCACAGACACAACCAGGTTACAACTATTCTTGGAAAAATTACCCCAGATAGAAAACTGAAAACTAGATTAAAAGAACGCCCACAACAAGGGACAGTGCTGACTAAGGCAGAAGAGGCAGAAATTCCTTCTGAAGAGAAAATAAAACCACCTTCAGGAGCAGTGGAGTTTCTCAGCTGGTCAGGCAGGAGCCACCCTAAGGTACACAGTCATCCCTGGAGAAGTGGGGACCTGAGCAGGGGTACCGTACTGCTATAAGCATCCTTCATACTCAGCACAACTGAGATGACGGTCTTACTATCTGGCTTCCCTGACTATTAACTGCAGCAGGGATACTCCCAGAAAAGCTATCAGGTGAAAGCCAAAAAGACCCAGGTCTTACAGGGCCCACACATGAACTCGCCCATCTCAGCAATCTAAAATCACCAGAGAGAAGGCTGACAGTCCTTTGGTGAAAAGACACTCCCCTGGTGGGCTCTGGGTGAATCTTGGTGAGAGGAGGGACCTCTCCAGTGACAGAGACATGGGTGGTCATTGTTCTGACCTGGTCCAGGCGTGTTGACACAGACCCTGGCATATGCAATTGAGGTTCTTCCCCTGGCCTGTTAGCCCAGGGGTCTGCCACACCCGCTACAGACAGATTTAATTCAATTCAGCCAGGGTAGGCAGCCTGCCCTAGGGACCAGCCCCGACCAACAGCAATCCCTCAGGCTACTTTTTCGCCTGCATTGACTGGGTACCTTAATCCTCTACAGGCAGGCGAGTGTGTTCACCTCTGTGGGGCAGGGCCTGTGTGAGGACCAGGTGAACTGTGGGGGTGTGTTAGTAGAGAAGTGGGGGCCTCTGCAGTGGGGTATCAGAGTACGCTCCAGGGGGTTGGGATGTGTGCACAGAAAAAGACTGTGTTGACAGTGTGTGTGGTCCTGTGGGGCAGTGAGGCTTATCAGTGGCAGAAGACTGTGCTTCACAAATTGCCATAAAAAGGATCAGCCTCACCTTTCAAAACCTGAAACAATTGAGTGCTCCCATGCCTAGGGCCAGCCCCACTCAGCTGCACTCCTAGGAGAACTGACAACAGCATTGTAGGCCTGAAGCCTATAGCAACTGTAAGCCCCTGAGCCTAGCAACCAGCTACATGGGTACCTACCCAATTAACAGGAAAACTGCAACAGGAGTGTGCTGTTAGACATTGTAGCCAATGGTGCTGAGCATCCCCAAGACAGATTTACAAACAGCTGGCCAGGGAAGGAAAGACTAAACTCCCCGG